>NC_143051.1:33770000-33887500 GCF_057628025.1 Oncorhynchus mykiss | reverse complement strand
TTTATAGACTATTGTACTGTAAAATGTACTGTACTGCAGCTTACTGTGCTGTATTGTTTTGTGTACTCTCATGGTACATATGGTGAACTAAAACCCCATTCATCAAATCGGCAAGACATATGATTTTTTTTTTTAAGTGGGTAAAGCCACTGAGGAGTGTTTGTTCTTGTCAGCCATGACAGTGGGATCCCTATTCAGCCGTCACTAGTTACCACAGCCACAAAGTAATAAACCATGCTCATTTTTAACAATTGATCTTCTTAAAATGTGATTTTAAACCTAACCCTAACCACACTGCTAACCGTATGCCTAACCATAACCTTAGTTTTCTTGATTTTTTACGATATAGACCATTGACTCTGTGGTTGTGGTAACTAGTGGAAACCCACCCATTCTGACGGAGGAGAGGGCGGGAGCCTGGGTGAAAGAGAGCGGGGCCATGGTCAGCAACAGGAAGAGGAAGTAAATCGACAGCAGCAGCGCTGGCAGAGCCGGCATCTTCCACTGCTCCTCATGGGGAATGGTCTTCTGGCTGCCTGGTCCACCACCTGCTGGACGGGAGGACTCATTACAACACAGATAATATACAACTACATGACATAATAAACAGCTCAATTACATAATACCCGACTGACTAGGGGAGAATCTCAATTCCATACTCCTCGCGTCCTCTCTCCTCGCCACCTTCTTAAAACCCATTGGATGAGAAAGCCAGAGGTCCTTCCCCTCTGACCTTCTCCTCTAATGGGTTTTAAGGAGGTGAGGAGAGAGTATGCTAGGAGTATGCAATTGAGATTCTCCTTAGGACTTCATGTATTTCAGAGGTAAGGAGGCAGCACACATTCACATAGTTCACACTCACATAGAAACTCACATGGCTACCAGAATTAGTCACTCAAGGAAAAATTCTAGAGCACAAAGCGATTAAATAGTGGAAGCAATGAGAGAGCGATAGAGAGAAAGAGAGAGAGAGAGAGAGAGGGAGAGAGAGAGAGAGAGAGAGAGAGAGAGAGAGAGAGAGAGAGAGAGAGAGAGATAGAGAGAGAGAGAGAGAGAGAGAGAGAGAAAAAAATGGACAGAGAGAGAGCTTTAGGTATTGAAAATAATGTAATTGGCTGAGGAGGCATGACAAAATCTTCAAAGTAGATTAAAGCTACAGCAGTGAGATTTAGGGAGGGCCGGTATAACTGAACACAGGAAGTAGCCATGGGGTAAAACAAATCGAATATAGTTCCTTCACATCCCATAACTTCATCTGTACTCTGGACAGTCAGTTATTTTGTCAACTGTCTGATTTGTTACCCCTGCTAAATGTTTATCTTTCCTGCCAATGACAAATGTAATTTAAATTGAAAGAGTTGAGCAGGACAGGTTGACAAGGCAAGAGACTGAGGAGCGCAAGACAGTGCGAGATGAGCGGTAATAGATAAAGAAGAAGAATTGAGTTGATATTATAGAAAGAGAGAGAGAGAGAGAGACAGACAGAGAGAGCATGAGAGAGCTGTACTGAGTGACAGAAAATTTAGTAGGAATAGACACGGTACAGACTGTAGGAGCAAATGGGAAATGGAGCCTGGTAGAAATAAACAAAATAGTGATCCTAATTAATTAGGAGCTTCCAGTAGGCTGTAAGTGGTGTCATGTAGCAAGCCTGCTGTTACAAAACATTGCACCTCCGGGTGCATTAGCTTAAAGAGGCAATCTGCGAATGCTACATCAATTCTTTTACTTTTAAATTAATTATGAACTCAGCAAAAAAAGAAACAGCCCTTTTTCAGGACCCTGTCTTTCAAAGATAATTAGCAAAAATCCAAATAACTTCACAGACCCTTCATTGTAAAGGGTTTAAACACTGTTTCCCATGCTTGTTCAATGCACCATAAACAATTAATGAATATGCACCTGTGGAACGGTTGTTAAGTCACTAACAGCTTTACAGACGGTAGGCAATTAAGGTCACAGTTATGAAAACTTAGGACACTAAAGAGGCCTTTCTACTGACTCTGAAAAACACCAAAAGAAAGATGCCCAGGATCCCTGCTCATCTGCGTGAACGTGCCTTAGGCATGCTGCAAGGAGGCATGAGGACTGCAGATATGGCCAGGGCAATAAATTGCAATGTCTGTACTGTGAGACGACTAAGACAGTGTTACAGGGAGACAGGACGGACAGCTGATCGTCCTTGTAGTGGCAGACCACTACCTGCGGGACAGGTACAGGATGGCAACAACAACTGCCCAAGTTACACCAGGAACGCACAATCCCTCCATCAGTGCTCAGACTGTCCGCAATGGGCTGAGAGAGGCTGAACTGAGGGCTTGTAGGTCCTCACCAGACATTACCGGCATCAACGTCGCCTATAGGCACAAACCCACCGTCGCTGGACCAGACAGGACTGGCAAAAGTCGTGGTTTTGTCTCACTAGGGGTGATGGTCGGATTCGCGTTTAATGTTGAAGGAATGAGCGTTACACCGAGGGCTGTACTCTGGAGGGGGATTGATTTGGAGGGTCCATCATGGTCTGGGGCGGTGTGTCACAGCATCATCGGACTGAGCTTGTTGTCATTGCAGGCAATCTCAACGCTGTGCGTTACAGGGAAGACATCCTCCTCTCTCATGTGGTACCCTTCCTGCAGGCTCATCCTGACATGACCCTCCAGCATGACAATGCCACCAGCCATACTGCTCGTTCTGTGCGTGATTTCCTGCAAGACAGGAATGTCAGTGTTCTGCCATGGTCAGCGAAGAGCCTGGATCTCAATCCCGTTGAGCACATCTGGGACCTGTTGGATCGGAGGGTGAGGGCTAGGGCCATTCCCACCAGAAATGTCCGGGAACTTGCAGGTGCCTTGGTGGAATAGTGGGGTAACATCTTACAACAAGAACTGGCAAATGAGGACATGGACTGCAGTACTTAATGCAGCTGGTGGCCACACCAGATACTGACGTACTTTTGATTTTGACCCCCCTTTTTTCAGGGACACATTATTCAATTTCTGTTAGTCACATGTCTGTGGAACTTGTTCAGTTTATGTCTCAGTTGTTGAATCTTGTTATGTTCATACAAATATTTACACATGTTAAGTTTGCTGAAAATAAACACAGTTGACAGTGAGAGAACATTTCTTTTTTTTTCTGAGTTTACATATGCGCACATTGATTCTTAAAGAATATACTTTCTAAAATACTCATGAGCTTAGTTCAACTGTTGGACCCCATCAGAACCCAAAATATATGCTTGTTTTACAGAACATGGTGAAAACTATGATGTTGATCTCCTCGATGGTGAGTTCTTGCACCCATAGCCCTGTCTATGAGAGTGGTTACATTTCTCCAGCCCCCTCCCTCAGCTGTTTACCAAAACACCGGTGGGTTTTTTCTTTGATATTGTTTGAACTTCAGATTGCCCAAGAGGGGATTACAAACAATAGTTATTTTCCTTCAAATGAAATGGCAAATATCAACATGGAGTTTTCTTATCCTTATTAAATCTTATCTGATAGCTTTTTACAGTGTTAAACAATATGGTCCTGATAACAAATATACCTCACATTATTTCCGCTGCTTTGAAAGTGTTTTTGGTCCAGTTTGAAGAGGTTTAAAAACTGAAATGACAATTTCAACGAACGCTCGAGTCAACATTAGCTCCGCTTCGTCTTTCAAGTAAAAGGCCGTTTAAGTGGCCATAAGCTACTCTGATGTGCGGAAGACAGCCCCCACAAATACTCAACGTCACAAAGGAAAGATCCGGATCAACTGTTAGTCTGTTGGGTAATGAGACTTAATACCTTCCCTAAATATAGGATATTAGCATTATGTTCCTGGGGGATAAGACTGTTTTGTTTTGCTTTGCCGGCATCACGGAGCCGTCTTGCTGACTCAAACGCTATAATGAGATGGTAATCCTTTCAAATAGCCCCAGACACACAACACATTTCTCCCTCCGAACAGAAGGATGGGTTCAACACAGGTACACACTCTTCCCCTGCGCTTTCTTCTGACAGCTAGCATGCCACTGTAGGCTACCATCATCGCATGCGGCACAAACAGAAATGACAGAGGGGGCCAAATTGATTTGGAATGGGTAGTGGACGGTGAACGGTGGCAACTAGCTATATTGTTTACATGGACTCCACTAATTGTAGTTTTGATGTCTCTCTGTCTTCTAGTACGTAAACTGTGGTCCATTGTCTAATACAAATGGTTAGGGAAAACACCCTAGACACTAAATGGTTTAGTTAATGCATTGCACATTCCGACAAAAATGGTTGTTCCACTATTGGTACCAGCTGTGTATATGTACAGCTGTCTGCACTGTACGCTGTACTGTAAATATGGAGTTCATGAATACATGTACCAAAGACATGCACTGTGCATGGTTTTCCCATGTTGCTTCAGCTGTTCATTCCAGGTTTACTCTGTGGTAGATGTGTTTCTCTACTCCAATCCTTGTCAAAGCGCTCGATCACAAACATGGAGAAAGGGAGGGAGGGATGGATGGATGGATAGGCAGAGGAGAAGCCACTGCTACTACAGTGTGAAGGTGAGGGCTGACCTCTGTGGCCTGACTGCGCTGAGCTGCAGATGAGCACATGAGACATCACACCAGCGGGTAACGAGTGAGTGTACAGCATCAGCAAAGACAGAAGGAGAGAGGGGGGAGAAAGGTAGATTGGAAGGAGAGATGGGGGAGAGGTTGATGGGAAGGAGAGGCGGGGTGGATATATGTTACATATTGGCAGCAGGGTAACTGCAATATAACATTTGAGTGTAGAGAGTACAGAAAGCCATACAAATTTGTCAAGTTTGAGAAAAATACAACATTTGTTGTCCAACTTGACCAAGCTTACACGTGTAAAACAAGGTCCTACGGCTGGAATATACTGTTGCACGACCTTGACTGGTCCCGAGAACACGTTCTCAATTCTACGAGCTAAAGAACACAGAGAGCTAGCTAGCTACAAGGGATGTGCATAGCAAAAAGATTCTAAGCCTGGTAAAAAAAAATTAAAAAATTATACAGTACAATCTACAACAAGATAATACCTTACACAGGGACACATTAAATGAAGGTACATTTAGCAGAGGCTTGGCCAAAGAATAAAGATAGCTAACTGCAAGGGATGCACATAGTAAGTAGACTCTAAGCCTTATAGAACATTAAAATACCACTAACTGATCTGGTCATAACATGTCGATGCTATTTGGGGTGCATTCAAATGCTGACCTGTTTTGCAATTGCAAATTCAACCAATAATACCCCCCCTATAAATTCTGATCTAATGTTAGGTTAACCTACACCATGCAATATCAGCATCCCTTCTCCCCCTGCAGCTGTAGGCTCTCTGCCAGTCTTTCACTGTCAGCAGTGAGTCAAATGACAGTCTAACACCCCTAGGGCCTTCACCACATCCACTGCTCCTATAAAAAGTAGAGCCATGCTAAGTCAAATATGAGTTAATCAGAGTGCTGCTAAAATTAAACGAAATGGCCCCCGAGCTATGACAGGTTCTTCTGCTCTCTGGAGTTATGCTCCACAGTATGTGACAACACTCTCCCTCTCCTTATCTCTCTCGCGATTTGACAGGGGACACCGTTCTTGGAATTGGTTGATGTAAAAGGAAGTGGGATTGAGACCGTTACCGCGAAAGCAGGGAACCCATAGCTAGCAGTGGGCTTCCGGTCAGGTAGAAGCCTTATTGTTGTTTTCATTTTGTGCATGCTTTATGAACGCTGTTCTACATTAAATATTTACGTCGGGAGTTAATTAGCGGAGCTGGGAATGACTCCTCTGGAGTCGCTTAGGACAGACTTCCTCTTAATTACCTCCATTTCTTCAAACACTGGGAACGCCGGGCTGTCCCTATAGCGACCGAGTCACTCGATATACCAGTAGCTTCTGCATTCAGCAACTGCAGCTTTGCCATGCCATCACAAAGCTGTTCAACATATAAATAGAGGGAATGTTTTCAGTTTGATGTGCCAGGCAGCCAGGTGTAATTGAAACCTACCATATGTCTCAGTATACATACTTACTCACTAAGTATGCATAGCATGTCCGTTGCTTCATACTATATAGGCTTATATCATCATGTCTAGAAGTATGGCTGAGTTTACACAGGCAGGCATAACTTTGATATTTTAATTGGTCTTTTGACCACTAACATAAGATGTTTTTCACATCAGATCTTTTACCAAGCTGATCGTATTGGTCCAAAGACCAATTATTATTATTTATTTTTTACAGAATTTTTCTGCTTGTGTAAAGACAGCCTCTGAATGTTCAGACTTGTCAATCGGTGTAACAACTGTACAAAAACTAAAAAATGTACAATTTCGAACGAGCTGCCGGCAGTAAATTGCATATCCTCTGAGAGGCTGATCAAGAGGAAAACATTTTCCTCAAGCTTCGTTACCTGTATTAATTCTCTCAACATGTGTCAATTCAGATTCATTACAGGCTGGCTAGTGTTTAATGGAAATCTACCCAATGTCACCCCCCCCCCCCCCTACCACCTTCTCCTCTCTTTCTCCGCATCCAAAGAAAAAAGCAGGAGTGGCTTGATTTATGGGAGGTAAAGGAAATAGTTTAAAGAGCTTTCTGCCTCTCGCATAGCAATAATGTCCTCCTTTTGCTTTCTGTCAGAATGTCATTTTCCAAAAATGGTCAGATCTGGGCGCTAAATTCCAAGTCTGCCATTAATCACAGCATTTGATAATGACACACACACACCTTCCCTGGAATTACGCTGGGCGGATAGTGGTGGGGAAAAAACGGTCGAGGTGCTGGGTAGCGAGTACTGAGTGAAAAATCCCTGGATCGCTTTTCCTCTCTCCTGTCTCCCCTCTCAGTCAGTGCTTTGGTTATTTTTTAAATGGTCTACTAGAGGACATCACTGTCTGTTTGATCCGATCTGATATCAATATTTCATGTTTACTGTAAAACAGGAAATGTAGACATACGGTTCCTCGTGTAACGTTATACAGAGCGGGCAGGAAGAGGTGGCCGGGATTTGTAATGAAAGAGAGATTCATCAAAAACAAAGCGGTAGATTAACATAGAGGGAACAGAGCACGAATGAGGAGGAAATGGGTGAAAAGAGGGGAGAGAGGGAGCAAGAGAGTTTTAGAGAAGGGGGGAGAGTTATTTGCGGCCAGTGTTGATTCGTGATCCTTATAACAAGCTTTTCTATGCTACAGTACGACATGCTGAAGTAAGCGAATAAAGTGTTAAATCCCAAAATTAATAACACTTACATTTTACATTCGTCAATAGCGTCATCATCAACCCTCATTGGTTTCTATCAACATCATTCTATACTTTGCTCAAAAAGATCACTCAAACCAGAATGTTGAGGCATATCTTGCCATCTACATTTCTAAGATCATTAAAACCAGAATGTTGAGGCACATCTTGCCATCTACATTTATTAGACTACTGTAATCGGTTGGTAAGAGGCGATGCAAATTGTTGGGGATTTTGTTCTGTAATGGACAAGAAAGATTTGTCAAATTCAAATAGAGTTTATATGAATCAGCCTCCCTCTTGCTGTAATCCATATGCATACAAATTGAACTACTACTGTGGGGTTGGTCATTATTGACAACCTTCATAAAGATGAGTAAAATACTGAGCTATTGTATGCTTCAAAAAAATGAAAAATGATATTATTTTAAACTTATATAATTGCTCAGATAGTATATGAACACCTCATATGCCATAACAAGAATATTTATAAATAATTGGAAATGAGCAACATTTTCTCCCAGACTCATTACAACATGTGTAGAACAGAATGAGATCATCTTTAAAACTGCTAATTCTTCTCTCTGCCACATGGCAACATGGCAGGAAATTTGCTTTAAAACAGTAATAATTTCTCTCAGCATCATGGCAAAATGTGTAGAATAGCAGGAAATTAGCTTTACAAATGCTACATTCTCTCAGCCTCATTGCAACATGTGTAAAATAGTATGAGATTGGCTATAAAACTGCACATATGTTCCTTTGCCCCATGGCAAAATGTGTAGATTTGTACGAAGCTGTTACACCCCCCCCCCCCCCCCCCCCAAAAAAAAAACATCCTGCAAAAAATATATTATTCAAGCTGTCCATAGCACCGGCTCCAATCCAAGTTCCAATGCCAGGCATTTCCTTTTGTTGAATGACATGAAAATAGAGCTCTTTGGCCATGCACACTGGCGGTCGGTTTAGCATCAAAAGAAATATGGAAATGCAGAAAAGATCCCCCTACCAGTTGGAAAATATGGTGGTGGATATTTGATGTTATGGGGCTATTTTGCTTCCACTGGTCCTGGAGCCCTTGTTAAGGTCAACGGCATCATGACTTTTACCCAGAACCAGGAACTTTTAGCCTAACAATTGGTTGAAACTGGTTGATCCACAAGTGGATCTTCTAGAAAGACAATGACCCCAAGCACACATGTAAATACACCCCAAAAAATATAGAATTTACCGCAAAATCAACATTTTGCAATGGCCATCTCAGTCTCCGGACTTGAACCCCATAAAAAAAAAACATGTGGTTTGAATTGAAGAGGGCACTCCATAAAACACAGACAAAGGATATCAAGGATCTGGAAAGATTCTGTAAGGAGGAATGGTCTAAGATCCATTCCGATGTGTTCTCCAATCTCATAAAACATTTTCGATAAAGGCTCAGTGCCGTGATCCACACAAGGTGAGGTATTGAAATCATTTTGACCATTATATTTGTGAAAACAAAATAAATTACTTGTCAAACAAATTCAAACAATTTCTCTTAGCAATTGAGTCTGAAATAATATTTGAAAAAATAATTACCATATAGAATATAGCACAGTATTAGTATTATTTATTGTATACAGTCCTTCAAATATATTTTGGGCCAATATTTTTGGGCCCGACTATATCCATTCCAGCCAGGTTACAGGGACAAAAAGCAGATAAGAGGCATTTGACATAGATTACTACCAAAATGCCTGCAGATGACAGGTACAAAGCCAGTTGCCAAATACAAAGCCGGATTACAGGTGTAAAGCAGCGTGGATACAGACGCAATTTCAGACATGTCGCTAGTACAGTAACACAGGCCCCAGCTGAAATCCACAGACCAACAGCCTGACTTTTCTACATTCCAGATCCGTCTTGGTATAAATTGTATTATAGGCTATTAAATCTCTCATGTCATCCTCTCTTATCCCTAGCTTTTCTCTTCCATCTTGGTTTCTCGATTTTTGTCTGTAATGCGATTGAGGCATAGCCCTTTGTAGCATACTGTGTAAAGCAAAGGACATGCAGAGCTTTCGCAAAATACGGCCAAATTAAGTGCTTAATGCTATTGTTGGACTCCGATCCAGTAGACTACTACTAATAATAATCCTACTACTACTACTGCACTACAACAACTGCTATTACTACTACACTACAACAACTGCTATTACTACTACACTACAACATGTAATATTACTACTTCACTACAACAACTGCTATTACTACTACACTACAACAACTGCTATTACTACTACACTACAACATGTAATATTACTACTACACTACAACATGTAATATTACTACTACACTACAACATGTAATATTACTACTACACTACAACAAGTAATATTACTACTCCACTACAACATGTAATATTACTACTACACTACAACATGTAATATTACTACTTCACTACAACATGTAATATTACTACTACACTACAACACGTAATATTACTACTACACTACAACACGTAATATTACTACTACACTACAACATGTAATATTACTACTTCACTACAACATGTAATATTACTACTACACTACAACAAGTAATATTACTACTCCACTACAACATGTAATATTACTACTCCACTACAACATGTAATATTACTACTACACTACAACATGTAATATTACTACTACACTACAACGTGTAATATTACTACTACACTACAACATGTAATATTAGTACTTCACTACAACAACTGCTATTACTACTACACTACAACAACTGCTATTACTACTACACTACAACAAGTAATATTACTACTACACTACAACATGTAATATTACTACTACACTACAACATGTAATATTACTACTACACTACAACATGTTATATTACTACTACACTACAACATGTAATATTACTACTACACTACAACATGTAATATTACTACTCCACTACAACATGTAATATTACTACTACACTACAACATGTAATATTACTACTACACTACAACGTGTAATATTACTACTACACTACAACATGTAATATTACTACTTCACTACAACAACTGCTATTACTACTACACTACAACAACTGCTATTACTACTACACTACAACAAGTAATATTACTACTACACTACAACATGTAATATTACTACTCCACTACAACATGTTATATTACTACTACACTACAACATGTAATATTACTACTACTACACTACAACATGTAATATTACTACTACACTACAACATGTAATATTACTACTACACTACAACATGTAATATTACTACTCCACTACAACATGTAATATTACTACTTCACTACAACAACTGCTATTACTACTACACTACAACAACTGCTATTACTACTACACTACAACATGTAATATTACTACTACACTACAACATGTAATATTACTACTACACTACAACATGTAATATTACTACTCCACTACAACATGTAATATTACTACTTCACTACAACAACTGCTATTACTACTTCACTACAACAACTGCTATTACTACTACACTACAACTGCTATTACTACTACACTACAACATGTAATATTACTACTCCACTACAACATGTTATATTACTACTACACTACAACATGTAATATTACTACTTCACTACAACAACTGCTATTACTACTACACTACAACATGTAATATTACTACTCCACTACAACATGTAATATTACTACTCCACTACAACATGTAATATTACTACTTCACTACAACAACTGCTATTACTACTACCCTACAACAACTGCTATTACTACTACACTACAACAAGTAATATTACCACTACACTGCAACATGTAATATTACTACTTCACTACAACATGTAATATTACTACTACACTACAACATGTAATATTACTACTACACTACAACAAGTAATATTACTACTCCACTACAACATGTAATATTACTACTCCACTACAACATGTAATATTACTACTACACTACAACATGTAATATTACTACTACACTACAACGTGTAATATTACTACTACACTACAACATGTAATATTAGTACTTCACTACACCAACTGCTATTACTACTACACTACAACAACTGCTATTAATACTACACTACAACAAGTAATATTACTACTACACTACAACATGTAATATTACTACTCCACTACAACATGTTATATTACTACTACACTACAACATGTAATATTACTACTACTACACTGCAACATGTAATATTACTACTCCACTACAACATGTAATATTACTACTACACTACAACATGTAATATTACTACTCCACTACAACGTGTAATATTACTACTTCACTACAACAACTGCTATTACTACTACACTACAACAACTGCTATTACTACTACACTACAACATGTAATATTACTACTACACTACAACATGTAATATTACTACTCCACTACAACATGTAATATTACTACTTCACTACAACAACTGCTATTACTACTTCACTACAACAACTGCTATTACTACTACACTACAACAACTGCTATTACTACTACACTACAACATGTAATATTACTACTCCACTACAACATGTTATATTACTACTACACTACAACATGTAATATTACTACTCCACTACAACATGTTATATTACTACTACACTACAACATGTAATATTACTACTTCACTACAACAACTGCTATTACTACTACACTACAACAAGTAATATTACTACTACACTACAACATGTAATATTACTACTCCACTACAACATGTAATATTACTACTCCACTACAACATGTAATATTACTACTTCACTACAACAACTGCTATTACTACTACACTACAACAACTGCTATTACTACTACACTACAACAAGTAATATTACTACTACACTACAACATGTAATATTACTACTCCACTACACCATGTTATATTACTACTACACTACAACATGTAATATTACTACTACTCCACTACAACATGTAATATTACTACTACACTGCAACATGTAATATTACTACTACACTACAACATGTAATATTACTACTCCACTACAACATGTAATATTACTACTACATTACAACATGTAATACCACTACTACACTACAACATGTAATATTACTACTACACTACAACATGTAATATTACTACTCCACTACAACATGTAATATTACTACTACATTACAACATGTAATACCACTACTACACTACAACATGTAATATTACTACTACACTACAACATGTAATATTACTACTACACTACAACATGTAATATTACTACTCCACTACAACATGTAATATTACTACTACATTACAACATGTAATACCACTACTACACTACACCATGTAATATCACTACTACACTACAACATGTAATATTACTACTCCACTACATGTAATATTACTACTACACTACAACATGTAATATTACTACTCCACTACAACATGTAATATTACTACTACACTACAACATGTAATACCACTACTACACTACAACATGTAATATTACTACTCCACTACAACATGTAATATTACTACTACATTACAACATGTAATACCACTACTACACTACAACATGTAATATCACTACTACACTACAACATGTAATATTACTACTCCACTACATGTAATATTACTACTACACTACAACATGTAATATTACTACTACACTACAACATGTAATATTACTACTCCACTACAACATGTAATATTACTACTCCACTACAACATGTAATATCACTACTACACTACAACATGTAATATTACTACTCCACTACATGTAATATTACTACTACACTACAACGTGTAATATTACTACTACACTACAACATGTAATATTACTACTACACTACAACATGTAATATCACTACTACACTACAACATGTAATATTACTACTCCACTACAACATGTAATATCACTACTACACTACATGTAATATTACTACTACACTACAACATGTAATATTACTGCTACACTAGAACAAGCGCTATTACTACACTGTAATACTATATTGACTAACCAGACAATCCTATTCACCGTATTAGGAAATACTGTAAATTGTGTTGATAATAGCTCCTCTGTTTGATTCAGTACATTCTTATTTTATGATAGGTGGGGCTTTGGTTAGTCATCTTTGGCAGGTTTCGAGTTCCCCTTATAATCTCCTCCATTCTGAGAATACCTAGTCTATATCAAAGGACGGCTGCAAACAGTGTCTTTTCAGCCAAGAAAGACTGTCTCTTTCTCTTACCCTCTGTCTCTCTTAGCCCTCGTCTGTCTCTCTTTGAAACTCTCTCTCCCAATGACTGTGTAGGCCTATGGGCTCCCTCTCCCTTCTCCTCCATCAGCCTTTCCCTCAATCTTTCTCTCTTTCCGCCTGTCTTTTGCACCTCTCTCTCTCTCTCTCTCTCTCTCAGTCCCTGAGTAACAGAGGAGATGACAAGGTGTGAGCAGAGAGTCCTGGGGGTACTGAGTGACAGCTGGAGCGACACGGGCCATTGGAGACCATCCCAACACCAGCCCGTCGCTCGCATTTAGCCCTCAACCCAGCCATCTCCAGATGCTGTCTATAGCCAACTGTGCATTCAGTCTCACCACAACTGCTCTCCGGGACGCCTTGAGCCACAGGCTGCAAAACAAAAGGCTGATTGGCCAAGCATCCCATTTTTTTCCCCAAACTGACAGTTATCCACATTTCAATCGAACGGAACACAACGATGAGAAACATCGAGATGTTTCGAGTCGACAGAGAGGTGGGATGAGTAATGTTTGGCGCTCTAAGAAGGGATGTCTTTCGCAGCCTTCCCTCAACTAGAGGTCAAGAGAAGAAACGTATCGGTTTAGGATATTTTTTTGTTGTTTTGTTTGAAGTGGAAGACATTAGCTGGAAGGCAGATATAACCTGTTGACATTAAGGCAGAGGTAGCTCTATGATCTATATTTTAACACACTTTTTGGCAATGACCTCCTCCCCGGCTCCTCTTGTTCATGTAATTGGTCTAACTACCACCTGTGCTGAAGAACAAAAGACGCCTTATATCCAACGTAATCCTCAGTGGTTAGCTAAATCTCCACTGACTGTTTACACATGCCAGTCTAACCGACAAGATGGTTTATAAAATGAGCGCAGGCAGAATGGAAATTACAACCAGTGATTCATAGGAGTCTTGAATGGAAACGCTTGAGTAAATGAGGGTTACAAAGTGTATTGAAAGCAGGTGCTTCCACGCAGGTGTGGTTCCTGAGTTAATTAAGCAGTTAACATACCATCGTGCTGTGGGCCACGTGTGTGTGTGTGCGTGCGTGTCACTAGATCTCAACCCAGTTGAACACATGGGAGATTCTGGAGCAGCACCTGAGACAGCGTTTCCCACCACGATCAACAAAACACCAAAAGATGGAATTTCTCGTGGAAGAATGGTGCCACAGCAGCATTTCACTGTACGGTCGTATTAGGCACATGTGACTTGACATCCCTCCAATAGAGTTCCAGACACTTGTAGAATCAATGCTAAAGCGCATTGAAACTGTTCTGGCGGCTAGTGTGGTGGCCCCAACGCCCTATTAAGACGCTATGCTCGTGTTTCCTTTATTTTGGCAGTTACCTGTACATACATGTACAAGAATATACATACATTTATTTATAACTAGTTGATTCATGCAAAGGTGTAATTACTGTGGCGTCAGCCATAGCGATATCAAATTGAAGCAAAACTAAACTCTATATTTAGTGATTCCCCTGACATGGCGACCGTCTGCCATGGTGTCTCCTGGGTGGCCTTTGTTATAGATAATCCATAATGACTCGTCACATTAAAGGGTCCCTCCAGAGACAGGGGGTACGGAAGCCTCTCCTCTGAACAAAAAAAATACATATTTGGACACTGAATTTTTAGCCTAACGTAGTAACTGAAATGTGGACACTGACTGTAGGCCTATAGCTCTCACATGTAGCCTAATATCATAGTATTGCTTGCAGTAAAATTTTACAACAAAGGTTGATTTTGTCTCTGGAATAGGTGTGGAAAAACATGATTTATTTATTTCAGCATCTTGAGAGAATGCGAATGCAGTTAGTGACCGTGCAAACGTGCCGTCTTTGTCTGCGACATAAAAGCTGACAGTAGGCTATTTCAACCACAGAAAATATCCATCCAAGATGAAATGAAATCTTATCAGATTCATTTGGGATCGTTTTCACAGATTTTCATTTCTTTGAAAACGGTCAAACTGATATCATTTGGACATTCCACTGTTTCATGCTGTTTTAGGGTAAGGGTTACGGTTTGGGTTCGGGTATGGGTGTTAATGCTAAATTGTAATTATTCCGCCACTATGGCCTATTTATTGCCTTACCTCCCTAATCTTACTCCATTTGCACACACTGTATATAGATTTTTCTATTGTGTTATTGACTGTACTTTTGTTTATCCCATGTGTAACTCTGTGTTGTTGTTTTTTGTCTCACTGCTTTGCTTTATCTTGGCCAGGTCTCAGTTGTAAATGAGAACTTGTTCTCAACCGGCCCACCTGGTTAAATAAAGGTGAAATAAAATAAATAATAATACATTTAAAAAATGGGTTAAGTTTAAGGTTAGGATAAGGGTTAAGGTTAGGGCTAGGTTTAGGGTTAGTAGATCATTCGTTGAAATGTTACTGCAGATAGTCAGTGGAGCATCTACAGATGGACAATCCAAATAAAGCGTTACAGAGAAAACTTTGTCAACTAGATTCAGCTTATTATTGATTCAATTTATTCCAATGTTCTGGATTTTTGTCTTCTTCTTGGGCAACGAGTAATGACAGAAGAGAAGCTGCAGGCCTATCGAATGACAGACTAAGTTGGCTAACAAATAGCTTACCAAATGTTTTGTTTTTTTTTGTATGTTGAAAAACATCTAAAATAGGGGTGAAAGTGGCCTGAGTAGGCAGAGATGATTGGCCGGACCGTGACACGTGCAGAAAGCGTTGGACACGTCAATGACTTCAGGCTACAAGTGTCTCTAATGACAATCACTGAATGTCATTACACTTTCCATGCATCAAATTGCAGGTGTACAGTACATTGTTTTAGATGCTGGAATCACTGTAGAGTGGATCGAAACATGTGCAGGCAGCCTACTTTTTGAAGTGATTTGTTTGACAATCAGATGAAAACATCATGCCTGGTTGTCTTCCTGCCACATTAAAAGGTCATACATTTTTACAGTACATGTCTTTACCTTTATGCCCATAAAGAAATGTGTTCAGGCACATAGGAGGTCCCGCACCACCTGTTCAAATATTGTTCCGCCGTCCCTGCGTTACCGGTAGTTACCCGTCATCAGACCAATCATACTGAGCAGGTGCACATGATGAAGTCACACCTATGCGCTAGGATCACACTGAGCGTGTGCAGTAGAATGATGCGAAGCGTGCTGTGCAGTGTGATTTTAGCGTCTATATCAAAGTACTGTATTTAATACAGATATTTTGGGTTTCATGGCATTGCATTTGAGTATATTGTGTTGCTTATCTGAAAAATGAGAGAATGTTATTCGGTGAAATGTCGTCGAACACCACCGCTGTTGTTCCTTGACTTTCTTCTGACTTATCTTCGACGGCCATTGACTAAGAGGTCAAAGGCCATGAAACCGCTCTACTTCTTTAGATTACGCCTTACAAATGTAAACAGGCTGTACAAAGACATACAGTTAGGTTTTAAACACACAGTTGATTAAATCTGTCTTTTTCATGATACTACGAAAACGGGATAATCTAGTATTTGACTTCCGTCGTGTTTTATTTTTTTTATGCAGCAGGAGCCACCGACGTTGCCATAGAAACCAGGAGAGAGGTAGAAAATCACCAACCATCATTCCATTTCATTGTTCGGAGTAATGAGAAACTACACGTCATTGTGAAAAGAACTATAGCGTTAACTGAAAGCTTTCTTTGAAGTCTTTTCTCAAGTCGTTTTGAGGTCGCATTTTGATTCGATTCCAAAGAATTCCCATTCTCAACCTCTCTCGAACCTCCAATATCCTTCACACCTGTCTTTCAGATGTCATTAGCTCATTTGAAAAACATGGCCTTTCAAAAAGAGGCCGTAGACAAAAACAACCCACGGGTGATATATGGGTCACAATAACTGGCTACAACAGGTATCAACTGGCCACAACAGGTAGCAATTTCAGAGCAATCCTTCTGAACAAGTGGACACTTGTTTATCTCTTATCTCCCTCTTTTTGCAGTCTTTTTCCAGTTCTTTCATTCACTCCCCATCCTCCCTAAGGCTACCTTCTCCTCCCCTCCTATTCTTTCTCTGCCCCCTCCCTTCCTGTCTCCCTCTTTCATGTGAGCATATGGCCCTGTGTAGCGTAATGCTAAACCACCGGTCTGACAGGCAGAGAGCGCTCGCCACCTCTGATCAAACAGGGTGAAGGGTGGGGGGGGAGTTCTCGGATCATGTCCCCAGGGAACCTGCCTGTTGGGAGGCAGGACAGGGGGATGAGAAGGATGGGGAGGGGGCTGAAATGCTGAATCATAGACACGGGCAACATGCGATTGTTCATTGAGATTCTGCACTGTCCGCCTCCATCCACCAGCTATTGTCAAACCAGGCGTAAAGTAGGGCATTGTCTACGATACATACACACCGACTCAGGCGTATAACTACAGAGCAGTCAGAAAGACACACATGGGACTAGCCTGCGGTGGTGGATTTGCAAAGCAAATCAATAGGCTGATCCTGAAACGGGCCCTTTCTTCAGCAACACTACTCGACTCCCTGAATGGAGAGCAGTGTAGAGAGGGACCTGCCTAATAATTACCCCCTGGGGAGAACATGCAGTGCAGTGTAAGGGCAAGTATGCTTCGTCAATACACACTGTCCCTGCATAATACTCAACCAGTCAGTCATTCAGTGTACTATTTCTGCTTCGCTAGTATGAACTTGCGTTTGGAACAGGTCACAAATCCAAGCAGATACTCACTTTAACACACCTACGTACTGTATATAACCAGATAATTAGGCAAACATAGGTTTACCTGCTAAGAAGCCGCCTTGACTTCCTGGCAAAGTACTAGTGCATAAAGATCTATTTAGAGCTAATACTCTGAAGCAAATTGATATCCTGTTATATAAGGGAGGTAAATATGGACTTTATTCATGGATTCTGGCACCGGAGTGAGATTTTGCTTCATGTTAATGAGGTTGTAGTCTCTGTTGGCCTCCAGGAGACCTTTTGTATTCGGGGATACACACTCGTATTTGTACACAGCTGCCGATTCACAGCCCGATTGGTGGACTTCTTTTTGTGTAATGAACACGACCAGGGAACATTATGTAGCCCTGCCGCACTGAGTAAATTTCACATTTAATTACAAAGACAGAGAGACCTGTAGTCTCTCGTCTCGCACGAAAAGACCTGCACTGATACAGTGTACACGTACACACACACACACACACACACACACACACACACACACACAAAGAAGACACACAGATATCCTCAAGCTCCTAACACACACATAAACTAAATTAAATGCATGCTCTCGCTCATATTTGCACACTGATAATTACCTGCTTGCTCAGGCATACACACACAAGGACCTGCATCATCACACATGTGCAAATGCGCACACACACACAGACACACAGACACACAGACAGACATACAGACACACAGACACACAGACAGACAGACACACAGACACACACACACAAATCGCTTTTGTAAGCCTTCATTGTATAATGCCTCCACTCGCTGTCCTTCACTGCAGCCACTTGTGTATGGGTGCTTTTTTGTTCAGTGTTTTTCAAACAGAGTGATCGCTTGCCAGGCAATTTTTAGCTCTGGTCGACGGGTGGGGGGAATTACGCAACGGACACTGTGCAAACTGAGACCCCCCCCCCCCCCCCCCCGCTTCACACCATTGCTGGACCATGACACCAATAGAATGTTTACCAATCCTCTCTCCTTATTTCTCTCCTTTTCCCACCACCTCCCCTCCCTTCCTCTCCATCTCCCTCCTGGTCCTCTGTTGCCACGGCAGCAGTGTGAAAAAGAGGGAGCGAGGGAGGGACAGGAAAAAGAGAGGGAGGAGAGTGAGACATAAAATGCCATCTTGGTCATTTTGATAGTCAGCCTGCCTGTGGTTGTGTGTACGTGTGATTGTGCGCCTGTGTGGATGTGAGTGCGCGACTGTGCATGTGTTAGAGAATCTGTAATAAAGCTTTAGTAAGAGATAGAGTTGGTGAGCTTGTTAGTGAGTGGATGAGTGACTATCGGAATGACAGACAGACAGCCGAGTTAGTAAGTGATTGAGCGGTTGAGTGAGTGAGTCATAATCCTGTAGGAAAGGTAACTAACTGTACAAGGCTACTAGTTAGTTTGGGCGAGTAACTCAAAACAACACACTAATGGGAAACTTTTAATAATTTGTGGTGGTATGTTGGAAGTTTCTGCGCCAGAAAAAGAGTGTCTCTGTTGTGGATCAATGGTGTGTTGTTGTGAAGCATGGTCACACCCTTGTCAAACGTTGGAACTACACTGCAGGCAGTTTTTTCTCTGTGGTCCCAGGGTCGGACGATCCTCGCTCAATATTTACTAGCTGAAAACACCAATTCAAAGAGCAGAAATCTTCACTGTAAGGATCTCACACAAAGGAGACAGTCAGATGTCCAGCCTAGATACCAGAAAAGGAACCTGCAGTACTTGAGTGTGTCTAGCGATTTGGGCGTTACCTGGATGACTGTTAGAAGACTTACAGCAACTTTCGAGGGGGGATATCCATTACTGTATTGATCTGTTTGTATCAGTGTTGGCATCGATTTGTACTGTATATAGCTATGTGTTCACGCAAACATGTTTCTAGTATACTTGATAGGTGTCCATCCTGTATATTGCTTGTTTGTGTGTGTGTGCGCGCGCGTGTGTGTGTGTGTCAGTTTCTAGCTATATGTTTCTGTGGGTGTTACCTCTCTCCATAACCTCGCTCTAGAGAGTCTCCTCTCTCTCTTCTCTCTGGCCAATGTGTGACATCATGCCCGGGCAAGAGCGATGGCTTAGGTAAACAACAGCTATTAACGGTGGCCGGGGCGAGGAGAATCCTGGCGCACAAAAGGCTGACATTGACTGCACCACATTGGACTAATGTGAAGCGCATAGAGCACACCGTTCCAAGACTCACCTTCAATAATGACGCTGATTCATGCTCCTATTGTTATTACTGTCAGATACGCTTTCCACCTTAAAAGCAAACAAAATCGTCTGAAACACCCGCCTCTGTCTCCTATCCCCTGCCCACCTACCTCCCCCTGTGCATGTTTGATTCTCGGTTACCTGCGCATATGTTGCTTTCCCTTTTATGCGTCCTCTGTTGCACTCGCTTCGGTTTTTAGCTGACTACAATGGGCCTTTGAGGTTTCAGACTATGTGTATTCTCTTTTTTTCTTGACTTCATCCTCCTGTCTTTCTCTTTACTCAGTCTGCCACTGCACTTCACATTTCTACCTTTATACCTCTGTCTACGTTTTCACTCAAACCAACTGACAGATGATAGCTAGGACCACAGAGATACAATGCATTCAGAAAGTATTCAGACCCCTTGACTTTTTCCACATTTTGTTCTAAAATTGATTAAATATTTTTCCCTCATCAATCTACACACAATACCCCATAATGACAAAGCGGAAACAGGTTTTTAGAAATGTTTGCTAATTTATTACAAATAAAAAACAGAAATACCTTATTTACATAAGTACATAAGACACTTTGCTATGAGACTCAGAATTGAGCTCAGGTACATCCTGTTTTGGAAAGGCACACACCTCTCTATATATAGTCCCACAGTTGACAGTGCATGTCAGAGCAAAAACCAAGCGAGGAGGTCGAAGGAATTGTCCGTAAAGCTCCGAGACAGCACTGTGGAAGGATACCAAAAAATATATGCAGCATTGAAGGTCCTCAAGAACACAGTGCACCATCATTCTTAAATGGAAGAAGTTTGGAACCAACACTTCCTAGTGCTGGCCGGCCAGCCAAACTGAGCAATCGGGGGAGAAGTTGTAGGTCAGGGAGGTGACCAAGAATCCAATAGAGTTCCTCTGTGGACACAGGAGAACCTTCCAGAAGGACAACCATCTCTTCAGCACTCCACCAATCAGGCCTTAATCGTAGAGTTGTCAGACATAAGCCACTCCTCAGTAAAAGGCACATGACAACCTAAAGGACTCTCAGACCATGAGAAACAAGATTCTCTGGTCTGATGAAACCAAGATTGAACAATTTGACCTGAATGCCAAGTGTCACATGTGGAGGAAACCTGGCACCATCCCTACGGTGAAGCATGGTAGTGGCAGCATCATGCTGTGGGGATGTTTTTCAGCATCAGGGACTGGGAGACTAGTCAGGATCGAGGGAAAGATGAACGAAGCAAAGTACAGAGAGATCCTTGATGAAAACCTTCTCCAGAACGCTCAGGACCTCAGACTGGGGCAAAGGATGACCTTCCAACAGGATAACGACCCTAAGCACACAGCCAAGACAATGCAGGAGTGGCTTCGGGAAAAGACTTTGAATGTCCTTGAGTGGCCCAGCCAGAGACCGGACTTGAACCAGATCAAACATCTCTGGAGAGACTTGAAAATAGCTGTGCAGCGGCGCTCCCCATCCAACCTGACAGAGCTTGAGAGGATATGCAGCGAAGAATGGGAGAAACTCCCCAAATACAGGTGTGCCAACGTTGTAGTGTCATATCCAAGAAGGCTGTAATCGCTGCCAAAGGTGCTCCAACAAAGTACTGAGGAAACAGTCTGAATACCTATGAAAATCTTTTACATTTGTATTTTTAATACATTTAGAAAATGTCTACTAACCTGTTTTTGCATTGTCATTATGGGGTATTGTGTGTAGATTGATGAGGGGGGGAAAAAACAATTTAATCCATTTTAGAATAAGGCTGTAATGTAACAAAATGTGAAAAACATCAAGGGGTCTGAATACTTCTCGAATGCACTGTAAGTGGTGGTCCCACCTAGCCATCTTAAGATGAATGCGCTAACTGTAAGTCGCTCTGGATCAGAGCGTCTGCTAAAAGACTGAAATGTTCATGTAGATAAAACAATGTCTGGAACTGTACGTCTTTATGGCTAGGACTGGTTCGATTTTGGGATATTCCTCATGGCTTTGAGGTGTTTTCAGGGGCGATAAAGAGGGGGAAAGGAATGGATAATGGATGAGAGGTTTAGATTATTGGAACAAAGCTAGGCATTCCTCTTTGTCCCACTGCCTCTCCGTGTTTCACCGTAGGTAATTAAGATCACAGCTTTTATGGTTTTCTCGCTCACAATGGATAGCTCCAGAGGCAGCGAGTGCCATGCCAAATCTCAGTTGAAACCTGGCAGATCCTCATATTGTGAATAGAATACAAATGTTCGCACACATGCATACCTGCATACACACGCACCCCCCCCCCCCCCCCCCCCCCCACACACACACACACACATCTATAAAGCATGAGTATCTGACAACCAAGCCTGTCAATCAATCATACTAACAATAAAACAAGCATGCTACAGCAAGTCAGCCATTGTCAATCACAATAGGCTTCCTCCTTTACCTCGCTCTCCTTCTAGCTATTCACTAAAACATTTGTCATCCATTATCAAAAATGATCAAATTGTCTATCAGGCTTTTCATATGCTGCACTTACAGTGCAATCAGACAGAAATTACATTAAAGTACATGACAAGAATTCTTCTCTAATTTTCATTCACTTCTAGTGTACTAACTGTAAACCCTGGCACATGTGTCTTCAGAAACAATGGCAGAGCTACATAAAACACCGCATAGTGGATTGTGTGTGTAGCGAAGTTCCCTTGAACACATAGCTCTGTGCTGTTGGCTTTTAGATTGTGTGGAAATTCTGGTCATTTCTCAGTGCGTGTTAACCTGGAGAGCTTTGGGGCGAGTGGATTCAAATAGGGTTTGTCATTATCTCTCTTCTCTCACTGTCCAATCTGCAGCAAAGTCATTTTAGGAGACTGGGGGAAAGAATTGTGCAGCTCAGGAGGACATTACACATACAGTATCATGATGATAAGACATCAACACACACCGAAACAAACACATCCCCACATCCACTCACACATTTCTCTCTCTGAAGCACACAAAAGTCAAAACACGCAATACACACACATTCATATGGCATTAAGCATATACACATGCAGCATACTCTTAACTCATAGGTATCTGCACATGTATTCTCAACATGTAGGCACATAATACAGACTCTCCCGTTCTCTTAAGCACCAACATCCGGAGGCGGAGACATAAATATTGCATGTGCTGTAACTCCACACATGTATAGCCTACTCTAAACTAATAGGCCTGAACTCTCAACTTATGGGCACATACACACTCTCTCACTCACATAACGCGTGCACCTACGCACCAAAATACTCGGAGAGAGGATGACACCATTGATTTTTAGAGGCGCCAAGAAAAACACTGAAACCAAATTCACATACGGTATACCCCTGTTGTCAAGGATCATCTCAGTGAATGGGAACGGGTTACTTTATTTACAAAGCTGTAGAGCCGCTGAGACATTTCCATCACGGAAGTGCTTCAACTTTGAGCTCTCTCTCTGGCAAACAAAAAAAAAAAAACCCAGCAGCATCACCTTTTGTCATGTAACAACTGCAATCATATGGGCAGACGGGAAGCGGCTTTGCCTCACTTAAACAGCTTCATCTCATCTGAAGGACGAATGAAAGTATACCTGGTATCGTTTTTCTTCATAGACCACTGCTTACCTAACAGGTTTACCAGGTAGATACATCGAAATTGCTGTTATTATATATTCAATTCCTTTCCATAGTATAACAGTAATCACTTAATTCCATAGTAAGATGTCAGTTAATTTCAGATTAACTGGCTCAAGGATCACTACCGTTTGGTACCAGGTAGTTAGTTACCAATTGTGGTGAATTTTTTCAGGTAAGTATCAGAAATGACCCCTTTTACCATAGTTTCCTAGTTAATCCATACCAGGTAAGTACCAGCTTAAACTGGGCTGTAATATAAAACGCCATGGTATAACTCATGCTGTTGTGACCTTTTCATTCTAGCCATTACTAGGCTACGTAATAGAGTCGTGGCTGAATAAAGATAAATGTCGCTCAGGCCGGAGTAATGTGTCTATTATGTCCGCCTCATTTTGTTGACGGATGTAATGTGGGGGTTCTCTTAACATCGCTTAGCGTAAATGACCTAATTTTGCGCCCAGATGTGCCGCGACCCAGAACGGTGACCTCAGTCGAGATCATTACAGCAAACCAAAGCAAAGATTTCCCCATTTACAAGATCAATTCTGAGCAGCACCTATACAGATCCACTGATCTTCACGTCGCACGAATGATCTGATCTCATGTGTGGCGTATGAATTTAGCACGTCCACATCTGGTAAAGAATTGATTGGCGTATGCAAGTATTACGCGATTAGACTCCTGTGACTTTTTAGATTCCAGGAAATTCCAAGAAATGAAGAGAGGTATATGGCTTCTATTGCTGCTTCTAGAAAGCACTTGGAGTTACGCCATATACTTCTCTAGATATGATATGGTGCCCTGAATGACCTTGATGCTGCTAACCACAGACCTTTGGCGATCTCAGTCTAGATTATTATATACATACTGTATAGCATACCATCAACTAACCTTAGCCATGGGGTTTTCATAGGCTACTGACATCCCATGAGGAGATTATACATCATTTTACAAGTACAGTATATTTTCAATGACTTTCCTATCTTTATTTCTGGTGGAAATAAAGGAAGGTGTTTAATTGTCACATACACCGAATAGGTGCCGTGAAATAAAGGCATGTGACAGTCAGAACATATGGGAATCACGCGGATGATTAAAGCAGACATACAACATGTCATAGTATAAAATGAGAGGTGCATGTTACAGTACGTTTGCACAGATATATTGATTCTACTTGCAGAACTGATCAGTTGAAGGTGACAGATATTAGATTAGTCTCCTGTTGTCCTCTTATCAATTCATCTTTAAACCTTTTCATATTCTGCAAAACATCCAGTTGACTCCATGCTTGATTACCTCTTCATTTTACCTGATCATTCCATTATGTGGAAACTGTGTGCAATTACTTTTTCAATGAACCGTTCTGAGTATTTTGTAACCCCGTACAACATCAAATTAATTTTGTCTTTTTTTTTTATGAATTAAACTAGATCAAAGGAAAAAGATTGGCTCCGCGAACTCTATGTTCTGTTACAGCTCGATTTCATAGTTTTAGATGAAGATTAAACATCAAAACGAGATCCAAATATCCATAACCTCCATTCACACTCTTAGACACGCATACACACACAGTTACCAAAGACAGACGCTTGCTCACACACAAACAAACATATATGCCCGACACTCGCACGTCCATGCCAACACACACGAAACGTGCAAAAACATTGGCTAAAACATCCCAGAGCAAATTACTATTCCTCATCCCGTGTGTTCCCAGGCTTAGCCTCCCCTACTCCAAAGCAAACATAGCTCATGTTTATTTATGATATGCCAATAAGGAGCACTTCAAAGAATTGTCCGGCCTGAAAAATCTCAGAGGTGTTCTGTAAGGGTCTGTAAATTAGACCCATAATTCTGGAGAACCGATGCACCATCCAAACCAATCAGACAGGGTCTGCCACTGCACCAGAGAGAGTACAACCACCAAACCCACAACGATGTCCTTTGGTTGGTAGCACTTCACATTAATGAACGTGTGAAGGGTTTCTAAGTAGTTAATAAGCTGGTTTCACAATAGCTCGTAAAGAGTCTGCCACACTCTGAGGGAACACCACCACCACCACAAAAACATACATATATTTCTGTAGGTTGCACTATACATGAAGGTACCACAAATAGCTATACAAGGGTTTCTAAGTAGTTAGCTACTGGTAAGGGGTTGTGTTTAGTTAACAAGCAGATTTGTAAGTAGATAACAGCTCATAAGCGGTTTATAAGTAGCTAGTACTCTGGATATCAAGTAGCTAGTAAATGATTAACTAGAAGTAAATGAGGTGGAAGTTAATAAAAGATTTATGAAGGATGTATACGTATTTCATCAACTATTCAGGACCTTCAAAATGATAAATGAATGGGTGAAAATGTTGTGATCTAATCATTTCAGTGCTTGCCAAATAGTGTGATTCTTTAAATGGTTACCGTGGTTCAGTGCATGCCAAATAGTGTTTTTCTTCTGATGCATGGCTACTGTTGTGATATATTTCTTTATTAGCATATTAATGCCTGTAAGGTACACCGCAGTGTGGAACGATGCAGCCATTTCACGAGAGGACTGCATGTTTTTATTCCCCTATAATGACCAGATATGTGCATTTCGATGTCAAGCCACAACTATATTCTCACCCTTGTCACATTGCTAATGGGGAGAGGAATGGGATGCAGGGGCGGTGAACACATTTTAATACATCTCTCGCATAGATGACTGAATATCCTCGTAATAGCCCTTTCTCTGGGAATCAGATCCTCCTGCAAGGGCCTCTGTTGCAATATTGAAAGGGCCTGGAGTGGAGTCCTTATGCTTTCTTAGTACCATCGCCGAGCACATAAACAGTGACGCGCAGTGATAACATTATCAATGTGGTTCGACGTTTCTCTCTGCTTATAATAGCACATGACTTAGGAGATGAGTCATGCAATGTTCATGCAAGTTCGACGATTCATTTCTAGATGTTTTGTACGCTTTTTATGGGCAGCACCTCAATGAAAAATAATAATAATAGGTTACTCTTAAAATACTCTCAAAATGTAAATGATTGTCCCACTCTTCTTGGAAGGTCATATTTTGCCCCCCCCCCCCAAAAAAAAAAAAATCATATTGGACGGTAACACATTTTTCTCTGACAGCTAATCAATGGCTTTTGATTGGTCCCTATCGCAGCTGCCAGAGTGGTCGTCACAGACCAGGCATAAAAGGGTTCCCTTGACACAGGAAATAGGTTGCAGTCAAATATCCACCTTTCAACCCACTACTGATTTACGCTCCTCTCCATTAAAATCCTTCTTTATGTCCATTACGGGAGTCTGATCCCCACAATGACTTTGTAGAGGTGACTCACAATTTTTTTTTTTTTATAGGTGTCAAATATTGTGTGCTAAAGGTGTGAGATCATTTCTGAATATGTAGGCCTTGTTACATTGACACATATCAAGTGCCGGAGTAGGTACATGTGGTGTAGAGATAGAGGTGTCAACAACATAAGTTAGGCTTCCATCCAATTGGCGACACATTTTCATGCAAATATTCAAAAATCTGCATAAAAACAATATGAGGCATTTTCCCACCAAAGATGTGTTTCTATCAAACTGACTTTTTGAGATAAAAGGCTGTGGGTGATGATGTAGTGCACATAAAAAAATACTTTTGTAGTTCAATTCCCATGTACCGAATACAAATAATAAGTTAAATGGGTGTCCATCGCATTTTCAACTCAACTGATGGTTTTGTCACAAATTGGGTTACAGTGTATAGTGATGTACCCACTCTGGTCTTGGCACGTGTGAACTAGCCAAAAGTTTGCAGATACAATGCGGGCAGGCTACTTTACATGATGAGATGAGATTATTATGGACAAAAGAGCAAGATTATTTATATTTGTTAAAGTAGCCAAGCATCAATCATCATGTCACCAGTATAAGACCCTCGATATTTATTGGAAAGGAGCATCAAGATCATCACCGTGCACTTTCACCACCCTGTGAAGTTCATCACTTATTTCATCTGTAGCCTAATAAACTGCCTGGTTTCCTGGGTGGTAGTGGGAGGACCACACACCATATCATTACGTGATCCCAAGTTTACTTTGATATGATGACTATTATACTAGTATTTGTGATTTTGCGCATTATTAATTTTACAGACACAAAACGTTTCCACCTTGTTCAGCACATTTAGTTTTGTCAACATTTGGAAAGTTTACCGACAAATTTTCTGTTTCCATCAGGCCTGTCGTGACATGTACTTTACTCACGTAAAAAAATGTTGGACGCAAACCAGTTTACTGCTACAAAAAAATGGGGCAACACTTTCCTTGTTATATTCTACAGAGAGTGTTTTGATTGGACAAGCAGATTATACATCCATGTTCCTTTACCAATGGAGCGTGGTGATAGATAATTAAGGCTCTTTTCCGTGTTATGTTTTTCACTTGCCCAAAACAACCTTTAGAGATGAGAAAAGGGGTTTGCAAAGAAGCATGTTTTTCCATATCAGACCTGGGTTCAAATGTGTATTTCCTTACTTTCAAAGACTTTTGAAAGTATTACAATATTTTTTTCCTGAGAAGACAAGTAGTTGAATATTGAAATGTATTTTGAAATACACTAGTACTTTCAAATACTTTCTAACTCAAATACACTCCCATGCATTTAACCCAGGTGTTTTAAAATAGTATTTGAAATAAGTAGTTGAAAATACTTTCAAATAGTAACCTTGACTTTTTCCACATTGTGTTAAGTTACAGCCTTATTCTAAAATGTATTAAATCGTTTTTTCCCTCATCAATCTACACACAATACCCCATAACGACAAAACAAAAACAAGTTTTTAGGAAATGTTTCACATTTATTAAAAATAAAAAGCTGAAATACTTTATTTACGTAAGTAAAGACCCTTCGCTATGCAACTTCAAATTGCATCCTGTTTCCATTGATCATCCTTGATTGGAGTCCACCGGTGGTCAATTCAATTGATTGGAAATGATTTGGAAAGGCACACATCTGTCTATATAAGGTCCCACAGTTGACAGTGCATCTCAGAGCAAAAACCAAGCCATGAGGTCGAAGGAATTGTCTGTAGAGATCTGAGACAGGATTGTGTCGAGGCACAGATCTGGAGAAGGGTACCAAAAAATGTATGCAGCATTGAAGGTCCCCAAGAACACAGTGGCCTCCATCATTCTTAAATGGAAGAAGTTTGGAACCACCAAGACTCTTCCTAGAGCTGGCCGCCCGGTCAAACTGAGCAATAGGGGGAGAAGGGCCTTGGTCAGGAAGGTGACTAAGAATCCGATGGTCACTCTGAAAGAGCTCAAGAGTTCCTCTGTGGAAATGGGAGAACCTTCCAGAAGGACAACCATCTCTGCAGCACTCCACCAATCAGGCCTTTATGGTAGAGTGGCCAGACGGAAGCCACTCCTCAGTAAAAGGCACATGACAGCCCACTTGGAGTTTGCCAAAACGCACCTAAAGGACTCTCAGACCATGAGAAACAAGATTCTCTGGTCTGATGAAACCAAGATTGAACTCTTTGAACTGAATGCCAAACGTCACATCTGGAGGAAACCTGGCACTATCCCTATGGTGAAGCATGGTGGTGGCAGCATCATGCTGTGGGGATGTTTTTCAGCGGCAATGACTGGGAGACTTGTCAGAATCGAGGGAAAGATGAACGGAGCGATGTACAGAAAGATTCTTGATGAAAACCTGCTCCAGAGTGCTCAGAACCTGACTGGGCGACGGTTCACCTTCCAACAGGACCCTAAGCACACAACCAAGACACCGCAGGAGTGGTTTCGGGGCAAGTCTCGGGAATATCCTTGAGTGGCCCAGCCCAGACTTGAACCCAATCAAGCATCTCTGGAGAAACCTGAAAATAGCTGTGCAGCGACGCTCCCCATCCAACCTGACAGAGCTTGAGAGGATCTGCAGAGAATAATGGAAGAAACTCCCCAAATACAGGTGTGCGAAGCTTGTAGTGTCATACCCAAGAAGACTCAAAGCTGTAATTGCTGCCAAAGGTACTTCAACAAAGTACTAAGTAAAGGGTCTGAATACTTATGTAAATGTGATATTTCATTCATTTAAAAAATATATATATTTGCAAACATTTCTAAAAACCTTTTTTTGCTTTCATTATGGGTTATTGTGTGTAGATTGAGGAAATTGGGCTTTCGAATAAGGCAGTAACGTAACAAAATGTGGGAAAAGTCAAGGGGTCTGAATACAATGTACAGGAAATTATTTGAAAATACTTTCAAATACTTCTAACAGAAGTAGTAGATTCAGGCCACGTTATTTGAAAATATTCAAATACACATAAAATAAGTATTTAAATAACAAATACTCAAATACACATGTATTTGAACCCAGTTCTGGTCCTTATGGATGATCCCTTTATTTGATTTATAGCTCATCTCTCTCTTTCATACGGCAGGGGGATTGGCTGGACAAGTTTGCCCGGACAGACATACATTTGCCAGAAGGCATTGGCTGTGCTCCAATGATTTAAAACGGCTCTCTTTCCTCATCATCTTCCTTCATGAACTTAGGTCTCAAAGTGCATGAAAGCAATATGGTGGATGAAGCCGGTCCATTACCTTCACCAATCATTGGTCCTGAAGTAGACAAGTAAAGGTAGTCATTAAATGTATTGGGAAATGGCCATTGATTTCCCCCCAGTACCTTCGGCCTATAGAGATGAATGCCTTCCCAAGGCCAGTAACGGTGAGTGTGGGATGGCCCGGTAGAGCCTTGGGAAATCAGGCCGTAATTAAAGAGTCGAAGGCCCCTCCACCTGGCGTAACCAAGGCGAAGAGCTGCCTCGTTATGTCATTGCTGGTCCCTCCTTGTTAGTTAGTAAATACCTTGCCAGTGGATACTGAGCAGTGGATACTGTTGGGGAACAGAGGTAGAGGACGAACGAACATCACAATTTGGTGAACAATTCAGTGTTTGGTGAACACTGACCTCAATAACTAGCTTGTTACCGATTAGCTACCATGTGTGAACTGTGCCATTGTTGGTGAATGTTAGTTGGGCAGAGACATTTACTGAGTAATGGCTGTGCTACCAAGCTGAGACATTGATGCTTGGCGAATGCTGATGGAAAGACCCTGCTAACTGCACCACTTTCGCACATTCACAATTAAGCTTTTGTTGTTACTGAGTATTAATGCAATCAGAGGTCAGCGAACAGCTGTTTTTTCGTATGATTCCCTAATAAAAGCTTGACATTTTTCTATACCCACAAAAGGTAACTATGACAACAGTTCAAATCTAAATGTGGTTTCTTTACTCTACCACTCAGTGTGGTTGATTTATTCCACTCTACAGCACCCAACAAACAGGTAAACTAAGCAAACTCTGGATATTTCCCACAAAGATCTGACAGTTACAGATCAGCAACCTTTTGAAACTGTAACCAACCACGTAACAAGGCACTGACTGAACAGCAACCATCCCAAACAGAGACTTCAAGAAGACCTTTGCACTTGACAGTGATTGGGATCCTATAGCATTGATCCTTTGTAATAGTGAACAAACAACATCGGCCTGAATAACAAGGTCAATCACCCCTAGGCTTGGGCTTTAATGCTCAAGGGCGATCACTGACCAAGACCCCTGACACTAGCTTTATGATGCTTGAACTAACAAGAGCCTTTGAGAGGAATGTTTACAGAAATGTGAAAGAATCCAACAGCCCTGTGCTGGATTCAATTGGTTTTGGCAGAGAACTCGAGATAACATCCTGAAAGGGGATCCATTCACTGAGTATTTTGCTTCACTGCAGGTGTCCTTGACAAAGCTCAAAATACGAATATGCTGGTTGATTGTCATCTGCTAAAGGCAAAACCATTTAAAATGTGAGGAATGACTCATTTGAATACACAATTACACCCCGTACTGACTCACAGTCTTTTAAAATCCATCTCTTAAAGGCCCAGTGCAGTCAAAAATCTGATTTCCCTGTGCTTTATATAGTGCCTTCAGAAAGTATTCACACCCATTTTTTCCACATTAAAATTGATTTGTCATTTTTTTTGTCAATGATCTACACTAAATACACTGTAATGTCAAAGTGGAAGAACAATTCTAACATTTGTAAAACATTTATGAAAAACAAAACACTAATATATCTTGATTAGATAACTATTTAAACCCCTAAGTCAATACATAATCACCTTTGGCAGCGATTACAGCTGTGAGTCATTTCTGGGTAAGTCTAAGAGCATTCTGCACCTGGATTGTGCAACATTTACCCATTATTCTTCAAGATCTGACAAATTGGTTGTTGATCATTGCTAGACAACCATTTTTAGGTCTTGCCATGGTTTTATAAGCAGACTTAAGTTAACACTAACTCAGCCAAATATTCACTGTCTTCTTGGTAAGCAACTCAAGTGTAGATTTATGTTTTAGGTTATTGTCCTGCTGAAAGGTGAATTCATCTCCCAGTGTCTGGTGGAAAGCAGACTGAACTAGGTTTTCCTCCACGATTTTACCTGTGCTTGTTTTCATTTAGTGTATTTTTTGCCCTGAAAAATTACAAAACCTACCCATAACATGATGCAGCCACCACTATGCTTGAAAATATGTTGAGAGGTACTCAGTAATGTGTTGTATTGGATTTGCTCCAAGCATAATGTATAAGGGCACAAGGCGAGACCCAGATGCAGACACGGGAGGCAGATGGTTTGAGTCTTTGATATGTATTGTATCCAAAAGGAATAGGCAAGAGAATGGTCGTGGACAGGCAAAAGGTCAAAACCAGTTCAGTGTCCAGGAGGTACAGTGTGGCAGGCAGGCTCAAGGTCAGGCAGGCTCAAGGTCAGGCAGGCTCAAGGTCAGGCAGGCAGGTACAGAGTCCAGAAAACAGGCAAGGGTCAAAACCGGGAGGACTAGTAAAAGAAAATAGAAAAGGCAAGCGCACGGGAAAAACACTCTGGTTGACTTGGAACATACAAGACGAACTGGCACAGAGAGAAAGGAAACACAGTGTTATATACACCAGGGATAACAAGAGACACCTGGAGGGGGTGGAGAGTGACATAATGGGAGGGGGTGGAGAGTGACATAATGGGAGGGGGTGGAGAGTGACATAATGGGAGGGGGTGGAGAGTGACATAACGCTTTGAATGCAGGACAAAAAGTGAATTGCTTTGCCACATTTTTGCAGTATTACTTTAGTGCATTGTTGCAAAAAGGATGCATGTTTTGGAATATTTTATCCTGTACAGGCTTCCTTCTTTTCACTCTGTCAATTAGGTTAGTATTGTGGAGTGAGTACAATGTTGTTGATCCATCCTTAGATTTCTCCTATCACAGCCACTAAACTCTGTAACTGTTTTAAAGTCACCATGTTCACCATAGTGAAATCCCTGAGCGGTTTCCTTCCTTTCCGGCAACTGAGTTAGGAAGGAAACCTGTATCTTTGTAGTAACTGGGTGTATTGATACACCATCCAAAGTGTAATTAATAACTTCACCATGCTCAAAGGGATATTTCAATGTCTGCTTTTTAATTTAAACCTATCTATCTATCTATATATAGGTGTCCTTCTTTGCAAGGCATAGGAAAACAAAAAAATGTTAATTTGATCCATTTTAAATTCAGGCTGTAACAACAAAATGTGGAAGAAGTCAAGGGGTGTGAATAGGTACACCCATCTAGTACTAGGTCAGACCGCCCTTTGCCTCCAGAACAGCCTGAATTCTTTAGGGCATTCTACAAGATGTCGGTGCATTCATGCTGCGTACAGCCAGTTCCATCTCGTCTGAAAGATGCTCTATAGGGTTGAGGTCTGGGGACTGCGCAGGCCACTCAAGTCAACTGAACTTACTGTCACGTTCCAGGCAATGTTTTTCCAATCAATTATCCAGTGTTGGTGATAACGTGCACACTGGAACTGCTTCTTCTTGTTTTTAGCTGAAAGGAGTGAAACCCGGTGTGGTCGTCTACTGTGTGTTCCGAGATGCAGTCCTGCACACCACTGTTGTACTGCGCCGTTATATGTCTGTTTGTGGCCCGTCTGTTAGCTTGCACGATTCTTGCCATTGTCCTTTGACCTCTCTCCTCAACAAGCTGTTTTCGCCCACAGGACTGTCGCTGACTGGATGTTTTTTGTTTGTCGCACCATTCTCGGTAAACCTTAGACAGTGTTGTGCGTGAGAAGCCCAGGAGGGCGGCTGTTTCTGAGATACTGGATCCAGTGCACCTGGCACCGACAATCATACCCCGCTCAAAGTTGCTCAGGTCACTCGTTTTGCCCATTCTAACGTTCAATCGAACAGTAACTGAATGCCTCAATGCCAGTCTGCCTGCTTTATATAGCAAGCCACGACCACGTGACTCACTGTCTGTAGGAGTGACCCATTTTCGTGAATGGGGTGGTATATCAAAAAAACTGTCCAGTGAGTATATATTTCCACACTATGACAATACTGTCAAATTGTAAAAATTATGATAATGCACTTTTAGTGTAGGAGCTGTTTGAAAATAATGCCTGTTTTGGTGGGATGGAGTTTTGGCCTGCCTTGTGACATGATAAATTAGTTGATAGACCACGCAAAAAGCTTATTTCTCTCAAATGTTGTATACATTTTTTTTTTTACATCCCTGTTAGTGAGCAATTCTCCTTTGCCAAGATAATCCATCCACCTAAAAGGTGTGGCATTTCAAAAAACTGCATGATCATATCACAGGTGAACCTTTTGCTGGTGACAATAAAAGGCCACTCTAAAATGTGCAGGAGCATTCCTGTCTGTAATAAAGCCCTTTCGTGGGGAAAAACTCATTCGGATTGGGTGGGCCCGACTCCAAAGTGGAAGAAATTGTTCAATGTTGCGTTTATATTGTTGTTCTATATACAGTTGAAGTCGGAAGTTTACATACACTTAGGTTGGAGTCATTAAAACTAGTTTTTCAACCACTCCATAAATGTCTTGTTAACAAACTATAGTTTTGGCAAGTCGGTTAGGACATCTACTTTGTGCATGACACAAGTAATTTTTCCAACAATTGTTTACAGACAGATTATTTCACCTATAATTCTCTGTATCATGGGAAAATCAAAATAAATCAGCCAAGAGCTCAGAAAAAAATTGTAGATCTCCACAAGTCTGGCTCATCCTTGGGAGCAATTTCCAACCGCCTGAAGGTACCACGTTCATCTGTACAAACAATAGTATGCAAGTATAAACACCATGGGACCACGCAGCTGTCATACCGCTCAGGAAGGAGACGCATTCTGTCTCCTAAAGATGAACGTACTTTGGTGCGACAAAGTGCAAATCAATCCCAGAACAACAGCAATGGACCTTGTGAAGATGCTGGAGGAAACAGGTACAAAAGTATCTATATCCACAGTAAAACGAGTCATATATTAACATAACCTGAAAGCCCGCTCAGCAAGGAAGAAGTCACTGCTCCAAAACCGCCATAAAAAAAGCCAGACTAGTTTTGCAACTGAACATGGGGACAAAGATCGTACTTTTTGGAGAAATGTCCTCTGCTCTGATGAAACAAAAATAGAACTGTTTGGCCATAATGTCCATCGTTATGTTTGGAGGAAAAAGGGGGAGGCTTGCAAGCCGAAGAACACCATCCCAACCGTGAAGCACGGGGGTGGCAGCATCATGGTGTGGGGGTGCTTTGCTGCAGGAGGGACTGATGTACTTCACAAACTAGATGGCATCATGAGGGAGGAAAATGATGTGGATATATTGAAGCAACATCTTAAGACATCAGTCAGGAAGTTAAAGCTTGGTCACAAATGGGTCTTCCAAATGGACAATGCATACTTCCAAAGTTGTTGGCAAAATGGCTTAAGGACTAAGTCAAGGTATTGGAGTGGCCATCACAAAGCCCTGACCTCAATCCTATAGAACCTTTGTGGGCAGAACTGAAAAAGCGTGTGTGAGCAAGGAGGCCTACAAACCTGACTCAGTTACACCAGCTCTGTCAGGAGGAATGGGACAAAATTCACCCAACTTATTGTGGGAAGCTTGTGGAAGGCTGCCCTAAACTTTTGACCCAAGTTAAAAAATACTTGGGTGTATGTAAACTTCTGACCCGCTGGGAATGTGATGAAAGAAATAGAAGCTGAAATAAATAATTCTCTCTACTATTATTCTGACATTTCACATTCTTAAAATAAAGTGGTGATCCTAACTGACCTGAGACAGGGAATTTTTACTAGGATTAAATGTCAGGAATTGTGAAAAACTGAGTTTAAATGTATGTACACTTCCGACTTCAACTGTACATGAAAAATGTAGTTTCATCTCACTATCTAACAGAGCTCAAGAAGATTTCAAAATTCCAAAAAGGTGTCAACAAAGATGAACTGTAATAGAAGAGCACACCGTGGGAATGCTAGCAGCTGCGTTTTTTGTCCCCACTCTCTTGATTTGACTGCAATGCTGACATTCCAGCACCTAGGAAGGCTCAAGAACTCTATATTTGTAACCTCTGCCACTGGCCGACTGGGACATCCTTTACTGCCGTCATCAAGGATGTGACAAATTGCTAAACAAAATGGGGCGATCCGATCCACCAATAGCAGGGTGACAAAACCCAGCTGAGGCTGTCCCACGAGGACATGCTTTGACCCAAACGCCTGTCCTGCTCCACTGTCCTCCGCCTTCCACCCAGCCGATAGTGCTTCTTGGTGTGTGTGTGTGTGTGTGTGTGTACGTGTGTGCTCGTACGCCCTCTCTGTCTGCGTGTTTGTTTAGTGGCAGTGTGTCTGCAACATGTGCTGACCCCTGTGTGTGCTGCAGAGCCTGGAGAGCCAGCGACGTGCCGCAGTAGAAGCAGCATCCTGCTCCAGTGAGCAGCTTTGACGAAGGGTTGAACGCTGCACACACACTCCAGCTAAGGTGCTCATCAGTTGAGGTAAGGCCACCACGCATATAATCACTCCAACCTAATCTTAACCTACTAATCACTTACCATGACTGATATTAGCTATCGGCGCCCTGGCAGAAGTTTCAGTGATGTATCATTTCTGTCTGGCTGTGAATTTGGACCTCTTTATTTAGCGTGAGACGGTACTTAGAACGACGTGTTGCCAAGGTTGAGAAGAATAGATGAGTTCAGATAATTATTTATTTTTTTTGTTGAGGAAAACAATTGATGCCCATCCAAATGAGTTCCTAGCAGCACACAATCTGGAATTTTTAAAACGTTCATGCACACACTTGGCTTATATCCACCTCGTATCCATTTCAAACACAGAGCTGTTGTGTAAGAATGTAAATGCAGGTTGCATTGTAGTTCATCCCAGATTGGCACTGACGTATGGGTGGATGAATCAGCATAAATCTCACTGACATGTATCACTATGAATGGGATCAACAGAGGGGTGTTCCGTGTGACGGACAAAAATCCTCAGCGATAAACAAAACAGAATCTGATCGCTAACGTGACTCACCGTCACTGAATGATTGCATGTCCAAGCTCGTATAACTGTCATTAAATCAACATAAAGCCATTCGATTTCTGATGATATCCAGATCCGACGCTGACCTCAAAAACCTATATTCCGTAGCGTCAACATCCGAAACGTCAACTCTGGAACCAGAATAAAAGGGCAATAGATTGACAATCCATGTTCAAGTCTTAAACTATTGTACAAACCTCCCGACTTTTCCCGGGCAAGACTTATGTCCAGAGGGAGAAAAAAAACAAGTAATGTCCCACCAAGTGATTTACTGTAAATAGGGGTGATTTTCCTCCGTCTAGCTCAAGCAGAATATTAATATGGCTTTCCAATTAACGACCATGGCCCTGTGTGTGTTCCCTGGAAAGTGATAGAGGTCTCAGCACTACAATATAGAGAGCTCTGCAGAACTAGGAGGTGTCAGTGGAGTTGGGATGAAAGGGCACAAAGACAAATGATCTTAATCGTATCATACACCACGGTTACTTATTGGCGGAAATAGCCTTCTTGGTGCTTCCTTGAAATTCAGTCGGTGTAGATTGACCATCTATTGATAGACCTTGGGGAATTTAATTCTGTGGGACCATCAATTACTATCCCAGGGTTAATAGTATACTGTACCTGTAAATTGTATGAGCATAGTCCTGCTGCAATGTGGACTATTTAGCATTTTCTTTTTACAGTTGGATGTTACTCTGTATGAAAACGTGCTGCTGTGTTTTCTTATGGTAGCCTAGTGAAGTGGTAAGCACTCAATACACATGTATGTAAAGTGTAGACCATCAATGTAAAGCGTGGGCCATCAATGTAAAGTGTGGGCCATCAATGTAAAGTGTGGGCCATCAATGTAAAGTGTGGGCCATCAATGTAAAGTGTAGGCCATCAATGTAAAGTGTAGGCCATCAATGTAAAGTGTAGGCCATCAATGTAAAGTGTGGGCCATCAATGTAAAGTGTGGGCCATCAATGTAAAGTGTGGGCCATCAATGTAAAGTGTGGGCCATCAATGTAAAGTGTAGGCCATCAATGTAAAGTGTAGGCCATCAATGTAAAGTGTAGGCCATCAATGTAAAGTGTGGGCCATCAATGTAAAGTGTAGGCCATCAATGTAAAGTGTAGGCCATCAATGTAAAGTGTAGGCCATCAATGTAAAGTGTGGGCCATCAATGTAAAGCGTAGGCCATCAATGTAAAGTGTAGGCCATCAATGTAAAGTGTGGGCCATCAATGTAAAGTGTAGGCCATCAATGTAAAGTGTAGGCCATCAATGTAAAGTGTGGGCCATCAATGTAAAGTGTAGGCCATCAATGTAAAGCGTAGGCCATCAATGTAAAGTGTGGGCCATCAATGTAAAGTGTAGGCCATCAATGTAAAGCGTGGGCCATCAATGTAAAGTGTAGGCCTTGCTTTGGCACACACAGTACATAAAAAGGCACATACACACCAGGGTTGGGGATCTACATTCCAAACATTTAACAGACACTCATCCAGTGCGACTTACAAGTAGTGAGTGGATACATTTTTCATACTCGTCCCTTCGTGGCAATTAGACCCACAACCCTGGCATTAAAATCACCATGCTCTACCAACTGAGCCACACAGGATCTACTCAAATTACAATTCAATAATGGAAAAACGGTTGTTTATTTTGCATGACTTGATAAACTGAATAAACTGAAAAGTAGAAGCTATTCATTTCAAAATGTTATAGATTTTCTGAATTTTTGTTATTCAAATCACTTCCTGAATTGACTGCCTTCAATTTCGAATTGAGCCCAGCCCTGATACACACTCACACAACTTGAGAGCTTGTACATCAACACACTCCATCAAACACATTACTAAAAAAAGGAACACACACATATACTCAACAAAAATATAAACGCAACATCCAACAATTGAAACGATTTGACTGAGTTACAGTTTATATAAGGAAATCAGAATTGAAATATATTTATTAGACCCTAATCTATGGATTTCAAATAACTAGGCAATGGTGTAGCCATGGGTGGGCCTGGGAGGGCATGGGCCCACCCACTTGGCAGTCCACCCACTGGGGAGCCAGGCCCAGCCAATAAGAATGGGTTTATCGCCACAAAAAGGCTTTATTACGGACAGAAAAACTCATCAACTCAAACGATCCCGCAGGTGAAGACGCTGGATGTGGATGTCCTGGGCTGGTGTGTTGTGAGGCCGGTTGGATGTACTGACAAATTCTCTAAAACAACGTTGGAGGCAGGTTTTTATATTATTATTTAAAAAAAATGTTTACCCCTTTTTCTCCCAAATTTCGTGATTTCCAATTGGTAATTACAGTCTTGTCCCATCGCTGCAAGTCCCATACGGACTCGGTAGAGGCCAAGAGCCATGCAAGCCATGGGTCCCCCGGTTCTGGCAGGGTGCGACACAGCCCGGGATCAAACACGGATCTGTAGTGACGCCTCTAGCACTGCGATGCAGTGCCTCAGACTGCTACGCCACTTGGGAGGCCCTGTAGGCAGCTTATGGTAAAGAAATGAGCATAAAATTCTCTGGCACAGGGAATGGTGGACATTCCTGCAGTCAGCATGCCACTTGAACACGCCCTGAAAACACAAGACATCTTTTGCATTGTGTTGTGTGACCAAACTGCACATTTTAAGTGGCCTTTCACTGACCCTAGCACAAGGTGCACCTGTGTAATGATCATGCTGTTTAATCATCTTCTTGATATGCCACACCTGTCAGGTGGATGGTTAATATTGGCAAAGGGGAAATGCTCACTAATAGGGGTGTAAACAAATTTGTGCACATCATTTGTGAGAAATAAGCTTTTTTGTGCGTATGGAACATTTCTGGGATTGCGTTTATATTTTGGTTCAGTATAATTACATAAGCACATTGCATTGAGGACACAAACATACCAGTATAATTCTCTACAATCATCCACTAAGTATCTCAGGAGCATCATTCATCAACACTACTGCCTCACTCACATGTAGATACGTCTTTCTCACACACACAGAGAGAGAGAGAGAGACACACTAAATCGTCTACCCTTTAAATCGAGAGCATTAACACAAACTCGCCACTATAATCAAAAATAAAGGAGAGAAGACTTAAAAGGAAAATTCCACCCCATAACTATCTTTTGTTATTAGTCTGTTGTTGACATCGTCCCAAAATGTTTTGCTTGTCAGCACAAGTTTTCAAGATGTACAACTTTCAAAACACAGAAATCATCCCAATATGATGCTGCTTTTTAAGAAAATGTTCACTTTTGAAATGAATAGCTTCTACTTTTCATTTGATTGAGTTCATTCAAAATATACAACCTTTCTTCGATTATTGAATTGTACTTCCTGTTTACTTCCTAAATTGACTGCCTTCAATTTTCCTTTAATAGGAGGCAAGGTGCCTGTAGACACACAATGACGTACTCACACACCAAAAGAGAGGGGAGAGAGAGAGAGAGAGAGAGAGAGGAATACTCACAGAATGAATCAGACGACACCAGGAGCCGATATCAAAAGATTCCCGGGGATGCAAGCCGGCTTAGTCCTGGCAGGAAGTAGGATACCCCACGGATAACAGGAATGGAGAAAGAGGAGTAAGATCCGAGAGGAGGGGGAGGGAGGGGTGAAGAGAAGGGGGCGGTCGGGGGGGGGGGGGGGGGGGGTCTCTGGGTTTGAAGTAGAGGTTTGGAAGGATTTTCTATTTTCTTTCACCAAGCAGTGTTTTCTTCTTGATATGGTGATAAGATATAGTATGGGGGAAACCTATATAGGAGTAATGTCCAACCCCTAGGGATGTCCTTTACTAGGAAAAGATTCCCTTCGGGTGGAAAATGAGGATTTTTGTAGGGGAGAGAAAAATATCCAACAACAGTGTGAAAAGGGATGCAGACAAACAAAAAGGGAAGTCTCTCACTTTCTGCCCTGACGGAGCAATGAAGAGATGGCAGGATGAAAGAGTGTGTGCTGCTAACATATAGAAGAGCTGGGGAGGAGAAAGACCATTCTGTTTCAATTGGAAAAAAACAACCGTTTCTCTCTCCTGCCTTCCCTTTCGGCAAACGGGCAAAGGCCTTCCTTGCCTCAACCAGAACAGCCCTCAAAAAGTATCTCGTTCCCGAGATTAAAAAGAGGGGGGGGGGGGGGGGGGGGGGGGGGAAGAAAACAAACTAAATTAAAGAGGAAGGCGATAATGACCTGTATCTGTGGCACCTGTTCCCCTCTCGATTTCGGTTCCCTCTCACTCCTCTCTCTGTATATATCTCTCCCACCTGACTGGCAAGATTAAGGCATATAAATTCTAAATTATCTTAATTGGCCCGATTGTGGCGACAGTCCAATCTTTCAGTCACTAGTTTCTCTCTCTTTCCCCCCCTCCCCCCCCCCCCTCTTGCACTCTCGCCTGAGGAACAACGAGGAAGGCAGTGCAGAGAATGCCAATGACACTGGTGGGTGTCAGTCTAAAAAGGTTGGGATCCTACCGTTACCCCACTATCTGACTGAAATGCTCCCCCCCCCTTATCTTTACCCAGAACCCCCCAACTCTATCCATCCGCCTGCCCAACCTTCCCTACGGATTCTCTCCCGTCTCTCTGCTCTCCTGTCTCCTCTATAACCGGGCTTCTGCAAATATCAGCCTGACTCTTAGCCTCACTCTCTCTCTCACTTTGATCTTTTTAGATTCTCTACATCTGTTCCCCACTTGACTCCCTTTCTTTGTTACACTCTTTTTCTTAACCAGACTTTTTTTTTTTAATTTAAAAAACTAATTTCTTTGTTTCAGATGTCTTTTGCACCGATAGGGCCAGAAGAATTGCATGCTGCCTCTTTGATAATTACTCAAAAGCAAAAACTGAAACGATGGCAATATGAGAGAAGAGATGGGCAGATAATAACCTAGTTGCAATTTCAAATTCTCTCCCAGTTCTGGGTACTGAGAGTTAATCCACTGCTTTGTAGATCACAGCATGATACAAAAAGTATTTACGTTGAACCAAGATTACCTGGAACGATAATTCACCTCGTGTGAGACATCATGCCACAGAATCCTTGGCAGGAAATTCTTGGGAACCGATGGGCTTTCCTGTCTTTTAGTTCTCACATCCACTTGTGTGAAGCTGTAGCATACAGAAAAAAAATGACACCAAGTCCGCTCTTCATTCAACGTGGCAGCAAATGGAGCGGGTTGCCATAGCACCCCCCAAAAGAAATCCAGCTTGATGCAAAGTCTTTAGGTGTGAAGGACGCTGGGTACTCTAGAGGTTATCACACAGAAGAGTGGCCCCGTGGAGGGAAGTGTGGCCCTTGGCAGGGCAGGAAATGGACACCATGTGGAAAAGTCTCCAGGGGTGATTTGGAATCTGTAATGAAAGAGAAAGGGAGATTAAGAGGGTAGAATAGAGAGCGAAAGAGTGAGAGAGAGAGAGAGAGAGAGAGAGAGAGAGAGAGAAATTACACTGACGTCTTGCATTTCAACATCATATATCCACAGCCATTATTTACAGTATGTCTCCTAGAAAATGCAATGTAAAAAATAAAATTAAAAAAATCTAATTTGATTTAATTTTATTCCATTGAATTATCAAGGGACCACACTCAACTACAACATCGATTTCCGTAGAGCTTCATAGCAGGCAGTCAACATAAAAATGACCTTTGCAGTTGCGCATACTATGACCGTCCATCCAATTAAAATAATGCATAGTTCAGCGGACTTGAATGTAAACACCACTTGCTCAAATCAGGAATGAACGATAGTATAACTTTCCCGCCAACTTAAAACGATAAAGGTTACTAGCTGTGGAACTGGTTACATAAACGGTTTAAGTTGTGGGAGGCATTTTTAAATTTTTTTTTACAGCGTTTAGTATCTCTCACTAATGTCTCTTTACAATGCAGTACATACGTCTGCTCTTCTAAGTAAGTGTAACGTCGACATTTACACATGCATCTGCTGCAAACGTACACTCTCTAAATGTTCCCTTACTGTAGTTATTACATTCCCAGCGCGGTCATATCAGAAACATTACCACCAAGGGCGTTCGTTTCAGAAAACGCAGAAGCTGGACAGGGGGGGTCAAAAACATTATTTATTTTAACACGTGTTTGTGCAGCCACAGCGGTGGACATAGGAGATGATCCGTAGCGGCACGCTCCGTAATATTCCACCAACGTTTTAGTAACAATTGCTTAACGTTAGTTCCCTTTACGTAACGCCATCAGTGGCAGCTGGAGCCGAACAGCCGCAGCTTGCCTGCCATTGCGGGGGATGGTGGTCAAGTGGCCTCTATGATCCCCATGTTGCTACCGACGAGCGGCTACACTCCGCTTTAGCACTTAGATCTACCCGGCATCACCACGACACTCCAGCCGAAAGTGCATCTGCAGAGTACAACAAGCTCCAATGTACCGATGGGGAACGAGTTCTGTCTGTGGATGTGGATGCTTTCAATTCTTGTGAGACAGATCGACAGATGTCTGAGTGTGTGAGAACTGAAAGTGTGTGTGCTGAGTAGGTGTTGGGAGTTGGGAATTCATGTGACGGTGAACGATGATGGCAGGCAAATTAGCTGGATGCAGAGAAAAGCTACAGGCAAAGGTTGCCCCTTATAACAGATCTCAGATCAGCTCTTCCTCACCCCTGCTCTTACCGTAAACCATTCTGAGATGAAAAACAAACTGGCCCTGGATCTGTGCTTACGGGCAACTGCAATACGAGTATGAATGGCTTTTCAGTGGAATACACACGGTTTGAGCCTTTTAAACATGAGTAATGTCCCCTAAGCATTGTCTGATTTATCTCTGTTTACATCATCTGGGTTATAAATTGAGGCCCAGACAAAAGAAGTGCTGGTTTGCTCTGATATCATCTCAACTCTATTTCAATGTAATTTATAACTTCTGTTTCCAATCCCATGAGTCATTGTTTTTAAATCACAGTTCTCTCCTTTTTTTCCCCCCCATTATTCGCTAGGCTAGGCTTCAGGTTGTTTTAGCGGCAGGCCATCTTTGCATCTTTCTACGCTAAAGCACCATGCACTGTATGTCTCAGAATGGAGAAACCTGTGGAAAGGCCAGATGGCAAAGCAGTGTGTTTGTGTGCTTGTGTCTGTACCCCTTTGTGCATCTGTGTTTTCCTGGTTGTTTAAGAATGAGTGTGTGTGTGTGTGTGTGTGTGTGTGTGTGTGTGTGTGTGTGTGAGAGTCAGGCTGTGTTTGTATGTGCACAAGAACTCACAACATCCCCTGAGGTGTAGCTATAGTGTTATTGAACAAACACCGGTTTGTCATTGCTGTGTTCTATCCCCGAACGCCCCCTGCTATATATATATATATATATATATATATATGGCACAACACTACCCTGCTTCAGGTGTTTACACCAATGCAACAACCAAACCTACCATCACTCCATCACACAGAGTGATGGTGATATCAGTAGCAGAACACAGCTTGTGCTATTATCACCCTCAGTCACCCAGAGTGACGGCTAGCATCAGCATACAGCCATACATTCCTTATGGCTTTTCAGACACTGACAAAAATATATTGGGGTCAGTGGAACTGTGGTGATGGTAGTGGTGAATGGTATGGGGATGTCATGGAGATGGAGTAGGGGTGAGAGAACTGGGGGGAAGAAGGGGGGGGGGTTGTCTGGACAAATGGGGTTGGCGGGGTAGTGAGCAACGTTTTTTTTTGCTGTGAGCAACGGTTTTTGACCCAAAACTCCATGGTTTAGGTTGCATGTCAGTTGACGTCCAGTTTCGTTCATATGTATGCGCCCTTGGTGGGTGACAGTGGGAATGAGTGATGTGAGAAACAAGGGAACGAGAAAGAGGAGGAGAGGAAAAGAGGAGAGCAAAACAGAGTAAGGTGATAAAATGGCTGATGGATGACAGTAGTCGATTTGGATGAGGGGTGATTGATGAGAAACAAATGGACAAATACCGACGGTCGAGATAAAGACGTGACAGAAAAAAAGGGAATGCGAGAACGGGAGGAGAAGAAAAGGGGGAGAAAAGAGGAGGGAAAAACCACACTCACCCATCTCAGTCCCCTCTCCATGGGCGAACGAACGGTTGCCCCTGCGAGATTAGCGGTTGCCACGGAGAGCGAGTGAGGGAGTCTCAGCCAAATGGACAGCTATAATGAGCATGTGCACCAGCGCCGGGAAAAAGTGGAGATAGAAGGGGAGAAGGGGAGGAGGAAGGGGGAAAAGAGAGAGAGAGACAAAACAGAGAGAAGAGCAGAGGAGAAACACTACGACCCCATCAGGACTGTGTCCCTTAAGCCTTTCTTGAATTCCCAAAAATTCATCCCGTCCAAATCCCCTTTTCCAAAAAGAATGATAGATCACTTTCTTTCCAAGAGGCAACCACAACTCCAGAGTCTGACAGGCAGACACACACACTCCCTCTCAAATACACGCAGGGCAAACGCTGTCACAATGACACCCCGAAACGGCTCCCCAGGCTGTCACCAGAAGAGAGAAATTGCCCTCTTCCTCTCTGTGCCTTTGTGGTGCTCCTCTTGTTCATACAGACCAGTCCATTTAGAGATGAGTGAAAGCCTCGTAATTGCTCCTCTGTTCCCCGTTTTCTTTTTGACTCCTCTCTTTTCTATCTAACACCTCTCTTCCCGTTGTTCCTCCGCATTGAGCACGCTGTATTTCCACAGTGTGTGGCTAGCGAAGGAACTGACTGCAATCACCAGCAGCAAGCTCTTGCTCGCTCCCTCTCTGCATCTCAATACCTCTTCAGCTCTCTCCAATTCAACCAGCTCTCTCTCTCTCTCTCTCTCTCTCTCTCTCTCTCTCAAATATCAACTGGCTGCCACCCTTTCATCCCCTTCTGTCAATCAAGGATACATAAAATAAACATCAGCCAGTCTCTCTCGCTCGCTCTCACACACACGTGCCTGTGATGGATTCTCTCACATGGCCATTGATCTTCCTTATGTTGTTTAACCACATTTGTTTGTGTCACACACAGGCAGGCATATTGTAACATACTCACACAGTAACACACTGACATACAGATGTAGGATCTTAATTTGATCATCCTGTTGCAGGAGAACGTTTCTACAACGCAGGAAATTTAAAACTTGTCGTGTATTTGAGGTTTAAAAAAAGGTTTCACATTTCTTTGAAACTTTGACATTTCTGACTTGATTTTCCCTTACGAAAAGGGTATCAACCCCTACAAAAAATGTACATTCATTATAATCCACATAATAATTCACATTTCCTGTTGCTGCAGGATTATTTTCCTGCTGTAGAACACTGGCTCAAATTAAGATCCTACATCTGTAGAACTACACTGAAATTCCATGCACAAACAAACACACAGGCATATCAATGTCTATCCACACACTACAAAGCTCACCATATTCTGTTTATGAGTCACAGGAACAAAACACACATACTGTACACACATGAATACAGAAAACACACATACTGTACACACATGAATACACAAAACACACAAGCTATGTGGTTAAACAACATAAGGCAGATGAATGGCTACAGGAGAGAATTCATCGCTGAGGACACGTGTGTGTGTGTGTGTGTGTGTTCAGCAGTAGCATCCAGTGAGGGTAGAATAGAGTGAAAAGGAATGCCTGATCACAGGGGGAGACAGGGCTCATAAACCTGCCCCACTGGGGTGTTGCGTACCGTCGTCCCTCAATTAATGAGACTTTTCCTTTTTTTTGTCCTCTCTCAATGCAGAGCCCCCTGGGTCATGGTGTATAGGTACTCCCCTCCCCTCTTTGTCATCCTCTTACACCCCCCCCCCCCCATACACACACACACAGCCTACACTGCACAAACACAGTCACATAGGCTATAGGAATCACAATAAAGCATTCGATATGGAGAGCTCCCTAAATCAATGGTACACACATCTTGATATCCATTTTTATTTGGTCTGGAACTAGTCACGGCGTGTGGCTGCCACTGGGTGCTTAAGACACAGCAGGAAATGAGAAGCACTCACTGGGACGTTATTGACATAGAGAACATGGCTAGCTCCAGATCTTTATATGAGATTAGGACAAATGACAGGGAGAGATAAAAGCAAGAAAAACTGAAAGACTAAGGAAATAAAATGGGGGGAAATTGAATGTGAAGTGACGCAAATTGAGTCACGACCGATCACGAAATCAATACTGCCTAGATATTCAGACGGATGAAACATGACCGGGAATGTCTAGTACATCAGAATAGAAACTATAAAACTAATCAGAACCAGCCTAGATGTATTGGAAAACAAGTACATGAGCCACATGCAAATGTCAAGCTACATTCTATGGCCTGCAAGTCACACATACTAAAAATGAACGCACATCTACAGACAGACACACACACACCAGCACACGCTAATGCATTCACACACAAGCACACCTTGACATTAGTGTCCCCTGCTTAAGGGCAGTGTGGTCCCCACGTCTCTTTATCTGCATGTATAAATTGTGGTGTTTTATCGTCCTCGTTCACTCTTCCGGTCCTCTCCTTTCAGGGCCCGTCTGCATGGTCCCACTGTTCACCACAGCCTGAGAACACTATGGAGGGGAAAGCCAGAGAGAGTGAGAGGGTGTCAGAGAGGTGTGCTAGGAAGATTACGAAGGGGAAAGCCAGAGAGCGTTAGAGGGTGAGGGAGAGCAGGGGGGGGGGGGTAAAAAAAAGAAGAAGCAGAGAACTGACATTCAGCCCCGGCGCCATACCTCGCCTGTGGAATAATGATTAGGCTCTCAGCATGCCAGTCACTATCAATGAGTGAGTGAGCAAGAGAGAGTAGAGGAGGGAAGAGCAGGAGAAGGAAAGCAATGCATTGGGGGAGAAACAAGGTGAATAAGAGAGAGGGTGGAGTGAAAGGGGGATTGAGCGGGGGGGCTATTAAAAAAAAAGAGCCCCGGGGCCTATGATTTGTTAATCTGGCCCGGACTCACACACACAGCAAATCACTGCAGGTAGCACCCGTTCTCAGCAACGCCAGATGCCACGTGTATGAGTGATGCTGTGGGGAGGCGGCCTGGCAAGGATAATCATAGGTCAACAACTACAGAGAAAAGATAAACAGGAAGAGAATGTCCCCTCAAATTAGGAAGAATACATCCTCTCAAAATAGGAAGTACATATCCTCTTATACCAGGTTCCACACGACACTAAAGGGACACATTCACTGATAAAAAGGACTAGCTGTTTCCACACTTGCCCTTTTCCAGCAGTGGACACATTTCCGCCGTTGTTTATGTGGATGGGCTAGTCACCCATCAAACAGGGGGCATTTTAGGTCTCAGCTGTGGTTGCTAGGTAGTAGGGGGCCTAATCAGTGTTACATGTTAAAGCCTCCGCCGTTTTCCCATTCCAGACAGGCAACACCTGACATAAGCGTCATGATTTGGCTTATTTTGCATGACGCAAATTGAGAAATATGATCTGGCAGAGAAAATGAATTGCTGATATTTCACTAGCGTAATGCCTAGATGAGATGATCTATCTGGTTTGCGTGGCTACTCTAGCGCCTCGTCCAAATGTGAAGTGCGAAGAAGACAAAATGAAGTAACAATGACGAATAGCCATAATATAAATTCTGAAATCACGATTGAGCAGAAATAGACTCTGAATTTTGCTCCAATGAAGCTCCGAAATGTCAAAAGGGAGTTACACCATTGAAGTTGACATGGACAAAGTGGTTATGTGACGTGTGACAAGACTTTACACAAAACTGTTGGAAGGTTAAACGCTCCGTCTCACTACCCTCTAGATTCTTACCTCAGGAGTGTCGAAAACAAACCAAGCTTGAACTTGTTGGGGCTCCCGCCTCTCCAATGTCTGTCACAGGAATCACATCAGTGGCAAGAGTTGTTAGAGGCTTTACTGCTTAATGTAGTAGACACATGACGCAAGTGCCCCATGCCCCGTCTCAAGGCACCGATGCTTGTGTCCAAGAATTGCTGACATTTGTTGGCTCTTCTAAACATTAGCTGGATTTCAGAGCATGCATGCACACACAGCAAAATAAAAAAATAAAATGTAATGCTCTTTAGGGCTTTTCACACTACTGACCCAAACCAAGCTGTACTGAGCTGGCCTGGTTACGCATCTGTACTGACCCAAACCAAGCTGTACTGAGCTGGACTGGTTACGCATCTGCAGTGATTGCTTGACTTGTGCTTAAAAAGGAGAACGTGAAAAGAGAATATCCAAGCCAGCAATTTGGTTCGGATAAGCACTTTAGTCTAAAACAGGTAAAAATGTGAAGACATTAGCCTCATTCATTCTTGATCTGACTAAATCGGAAATAATACGACAACGCAAATGACCGACACTTATCCTTCATTTCAAGGTTTATATCAGATCAACGTGCAGCCATTCCGTTTTAACGACACCCCCTGCGATGCATACACACCATAGGAAGTGAGGGCACTTCAAGCTTGATGCTTCATTTGACAGCACAAGTGTCTCATTGACTTAACTGCCTACATGCCCATCTGCCCGCATTGCAGGCATGCTCCTGGAAAAACAGATCAATTTCAGTTCCAGTCTGACCTGGTGTCAAAATTTGCTGGCATTCTAAACAAGCCTGGCTGGGACTGACACCATTAGCACTTGGATGCCTCTAACCCAGACAGCTGCCAACAGTCGGCATCTTTAGACCTCCCTCCCCACCGCATCAACTGCTGTCAAGGGATTTGTTACCACTAAATAGCTTTCCCACGCCAAACAATCTCTATCTGAATCAAAGCCTAGTTTACCTAGCTTTGGGGACCCTTTTCGTGAGTGGGTTTTGTGATTCACAGATCCTTCAGTTCACCTCGTTCTTAATTCTCACTCTGAGCAAGGGAGAACAGGTCATTGTTGACTAGTAACAGTGAGTAAAACTATTTAGAAACAGAAACATTTTGTCAAGCAAGCACTTTAGTGAAGGGCTTACATTTATTGTCTTGCCAATAAAACCCATTGAATCGTTTGAGAGAACCCCCATGCTGTCTCCCTGCAAAAGGATGCAAATTAAATGGAAAGAGCATTTTATTCAAAGAAATACAACAGATTGTGAAGGCACTCTGTGTCAAATTGAGATTGAACACAGGCTCAAAAACATTCTTACTAGAAATAACTTACTTCAAAGCCATTCTATACATCTGTACTTAAATTGAGAACTGATCCTCGTAATCCTAACACCGCACCAACCCTTCACATTTTATTTATTCAAGTCCCACTTCACTCCGTTCCCCTCACTCCCTGCTCTCCACCCACTTCTTAACCTCCTTTTAGATTGTGACAGTTCTCAGAACAGATTTTCATCCAGGTGTCCTTGGCAGCCCCTTGTGAAATGTCTGAAGTTGCATCAACTTTTCACCCGCTGCTCACCAGGCTGCTCCACGATGACCTCGATGACCACAGTCCCGGCCTGCCCGTTGCCCACAGCAACTGAGGGGTGCAGGAGGACAAGGGGAGCAGATACGGAAGAAGACCCTCCCTGAGAGACCACTTGGGGCTGAACAAGTAAGATCGTACGCACAGCCGCCTGACCCTCCATATTGTCCATATTCCCCTGTATTTTGAGCCCTAGGACAGCGGTCTGCTCGCTGATGCCCTCTTGTGGCTGTGTGGGGGGGCAGCAGCGGTGGGTCTTGCGGTGCTTTCCCAGGTTGGAGAGGGAGCGGAAGGCCCGGTGGCACACGGGGCAGGAGAATGGTTTCTCGCCGCTGTGAGTGCGGGCGTGCTCGGTGAGGCGGGCGGCCAGGACGAAGCTCTTGCCACAGACACCGCAGACGAAGGGACGCTCGCCGCTGTGCAGACGCTCGTGGTCGCGCAGGTGAGGGATCTGTCGGAAGCTCTTCCAACATTGGGAACACTGCGGAGAGGAAAAGGAGGAGGGTAGGGCAGGAAGAAAGAGGCAAGGTTGGAGTAGGAGGGAGGGAGGGAAAGATACAGAAAGACAGTTATTGCTAATGTGAGCACTCAAAAACATTATCAGGTAGAGGAAAACAGCGTTTAAGTGAAAATACTTTGAAAAGGCTACCTTACAATGGCCTTTAGATACTGGCCCAGAGTGTTCAAAGATTAATAGGGGTCTAATGAGCTGCTAAGAGCTTTATACTCAACACCCTGAGCCTGGAGTGTTACCCAATAGACGGTTGCTAGGTGATGTACAGTGTCTTGCAAAAGTATTCATCCCCTTGGCCTTTTTCCTATTTTGGTGCATTACAACCTGTCATTTAAATCGATTTTGGGGGGGATTTCATGTAATGGACATGCACAAAATTGTCCCAATTGGTTTAGTGAAATGACAAAAATAAATTGTTCCAAAAACGTAAAGAAAAAATTCAAAACGGAAAAGTGGTGCGTGCATATGTATTCACCCTCTTTGCTATGAAGCCCCTAAATAAGATCTGGTGCAACCAATTACCTTCAGAAGTCACATAATTAGTTAAATAAAGTCCACCTGTGTGCAATATAAAAGTGTCACATGATCTCAGTATATATACAAACACCTGTTCTGAAAGGCTCCAGGGTCTGCAACACCACCAAGCAAGCAGCACCATGAAGACCAAGGAGTTCCCCAAACAGGTCAGGGACAAAGTTGTGGAGAAGTACAGATCAGAGTTGGGTTAAAAAAATATCAGAAACTTTGAACATCCCAATGAACACCATTAAATCCGTTTAAAAAAAATATGGCACCATAACAAACCTGCCAAGAGAGGGCCGCCCCACCAAAACTCATGGACCAGGAAGGAGGACATTAATCAGAGAGGCAGCAAAGAGACCAAAGATAACCCCGAAGGAGCTGCAAAGCGGAGATTGGAGTATCTGTCCATAGGACTACTTTAAGCCGTACACTCCAGAGCTGGGCTTTACGGAAGAGTGGCCAGAAAAAAAGCCATTACTTAAAGAAAAAAATAGGCTAACATGTTTGGTGTTTGCCAAAAGGCATGTGGGAGACTCCCCAAACATATGGAAGAAGGTACTCTGGTCAGATGAGACTAAAATGTAGCTTTTTGGCCATCAAGGAAAATGCTGTTTGGCGCAAATCTAAAACCTCTCATCACCCTGAGAATACCATCCCCACAGTGAAGCATGGTGGCAGCATCATATTGTGGGTATGTTTTTCATTGACAGGGACTGGGAAACTGGTCAGAATTGAAGGAATGATGGATGGTGCTAAATACAGGGAAATTATTTAGGGAAACCTGTTTCAGTCTTCCAGAGATTTGAGACGGACAGAGGTTCCCCTTCCAGCAGGACAATGACCGTAAGCATACTGCTAAAGTAATACTGAGTGGTTTAAGGGGAAACATTTAACATTTCTTGGAATGGGCTAGTCAAAACCCAGACCTCAATCCAATTGGTATGATTAAAAGATTGCTGTACACCAGCAGAACCCATCCAACTTGAAGAATGGGCAAAAATCCCAGTGGCTAGATATGCCAAGCTTATAGATAAGGGGGTGAATAGTTATGTACGCTAAAGTTCTGTTATTTTGTCTTATTTCTTGTTTGTTTTACAATAAAACATATTTTGCATCTTCAAAATGTTAGGCATGTGTAAATCAAATGATACCCCCCCCCAAAAAAATACATTTGAATTCCAAGGCAACAAAATAGAAAAAAATACAAAGGGGGTGAATACTTCCGCAAGCCACTGTACAACGCCTCCTATCAGCCATGTTGGAAGACCACCATATCAATTCTTCCGACGACAACAGCTGAGTGGCTACCCCAAAGTTCATGATAACAGTGCTTAAAAACTAGTTGATTCATCACCAGTCAATTTCTATGCAGTAATTGGCTGCTCTAAGGCAGGAAATCATGTTTCCAGATTACTCGCAATCATGAAACACTAAAAGGAGATATGACTGACTAAGGCTCTACAGACGGTAGTGCGTACGGCCCAGTACATCACTGGGGCCAAGCGTCCTGCAATCCAGGACCTATATAATAGGTGGTGTCAGAGCAAAGCCCATAAAATTGTCAGAGACTCCAGTCACCCAAGTCATAGACATTTTCTCTGCTACCATGTGGCAAGCAGTACCGGAGCACCAAGTCTGGGACCAAAAGGCTCCTTAACAGCTTCTACCCCCAAGCCATAAGACCGCTGAACAATTGCTCAAAATGGCCGACTGACTATTACATTGACACCCCCCCCCCATCTTTTTGTACAATGCTGCTACTCATTGTTTGTTTATTATCTATGCATAGTCACGTCACCCTTACCTACATGTACAAATGACCTCTAACCTGTATATAGCCTCGTTATTGTTATCTTATTGTGTTACTTGTTATTTAAAAAATGTACTAGAGTTTTTGGTAAATATTTTCTTAACTATTCTTGAACTGCCCTGTTGGTAAAGGTAAGTAAGCATTTCACGGTAAGGTCTACACTTTGTTGTATTCGGCGCATGTGACAAATAAAGTTGAATTTGCCTCAAGAACTGTCAGAAAAGCGAAGAAACCTTTTTGTCCATCAAGACCTGAACCCAGACAGCTGTCTGTACAGGGTCTGCTCCGATCATTTCATCACTGATAAGTCTGATGAATTTCAAGTTTAGTTTAGCTGTTACGCTAACTAGGCGCTGACAATTCTAAGTTAGCCAACATTAGCTAGCTAGCTAAATAGCTGGTAGTCTAGCTGTTAGCATGCATCTCTTATAGGCAGTGCGTGAGTTTCACATTTTTGAGGAAGCTATTTTTCACTACAAAAATGCACCTTTATAATAAAACATTGCATGCATCGATCATCACATTTGCAGACTAATGAAAACCTATTCCTAATGTGGTGAGTAGATTGAGTTATATTAATAGCCTAATAAATTGACTATCCATCCAATCTACAGTGAGGGAAAAAAGTATTTGATCCCCTGCTGATTTTGTACGTTTGCCCACTGACAAAGAAATGATCAGTCTATAATTTTAATGGTAGGTTTATTTGAACAGTGAGAGACAGATTAACAACAACAAAAAATCCAGAAAAACACGTCAAAAATGTTATAAATTGATTTGCATTTTAATGAGGGAAATAAGTATTTGACCCCCTCTCAATCAGAAAGATTTCTGGCTCCCAGGTGTATTTTATGCAGGTAACGAGCTGAGATTAGGAGCACACTCTTAAAGGGAGTGCTCCTAATCTCAGTTTGTTACCTGTATAAATGACACCTGTCCACAGAAGCAATCAATCAATCAGATTCCAAACTCTCCACCATGGCCAAGACCAAAGAGCTCTCCAAGGATGTCAGGGACAAGATTGTAGACAAGGGCTACAAGACCATCGCCAAGCAGCTTGGTGAGAAGGTGACAACAGTTGGTGCGATTATTCGCAAATGGAAGAAACACAAAATAAATGTCAATCTCCCTCGGCCTGGGGCTCCATGCAAGATCTCACCTCGTGGAGTTGCAATGATCATGAGAACGGTGAGGAATCAGCCCAGAACTACATTGGAGGATCTTGTCAATGATCTCAAGGCAGCTGGGACCAGTCACCAAGAAAACAATTGGTAACACACTACACCGTGAAGCACTGAAATCCTGCAGCGCCCGCAAGGTCCCCCTGCTCAAGAAAGCACATATACATGCCCGTCTGAAGTTTGCCAATGAACATCTGAATGATTCAGAGGACAACTGGGTGACAGTGTTATGGCCAGATGAGACGAAAATGGAGCTCTTTGGCATCAACTCAACTCGCCGTGTTTGGAGGAGGAGGAATGCTGCCTATGACCCCAAGAACAGCATCCCCACCATCAAACATGGAGGTTGAAACATTATGCTCTGGGGGTGTTTTTCTGCTAAAGGGACAGGACAACTTCACCGCATAAAAAGGGACAATGGACGGGGCCATGTACCGTCAAATCTTGGGTGAGAACCTCCTTCCCTCAGCCTGAGCATTGACAATGGGTCGTGGATGGGTATTCCAGCATGACAATGACCCAAAACACACGGACAGGGCAACAAAGGAGTGGCTCAAGAAGAAGCACATTAAGGTCCTGGAGTGGCCGAGCCAGTCTCCAGACCTTAATCCCATAGAAAATCTGTGGAGGGAGCTGAAGGTTCGATTTGCCAAACGTCAGCCTCGAAACCTTAATGACCTGGAGAAGATCTGTAAAGAGAAGTGAGACAAAATCCATCCTGAGATGTGTGCAAACCTGGTGGCCAACTACAAGAAACGTCTGACCTCTGATTGCCAACAAGGGATTTCCCACCAAGTACTAAGTCATGTTTTGCAGAGGGGTCAAATACTTATTTCCCACAATAAAATGCAAATCAATTTTTAACATTTTTGACATGCGTTTTTCTGGATTTTTTTGATGTTATTCTGTCTCTCACTGTTCAAATAAACCTACCATTAAAGTTATAGACGGATCAAGAATCGGCTTTCTATTCCGCAACAAAGCCTCCTTCACTCACGCCGCCAAACTTACCCTAGTAAAACTGACTATCCTACCGATCCTCGACTTCGGCGATGTCATCTACAAAATTGCTTCCAACACTCTACTTAGCAAACTGGATGCAGTTTATCACAGTGCCATCCGTTTTGTCACTAAAGCACCTTATACCACCCACCACTGCAACTTGTATTCTCTAGTCGGCTGGCCCTCGCTACATATTCGTCGCCAGACCCACTGGCTCCAGGTCATCTACAAGTCCATGCTAGGTAAAGCTCCGCCTTATCTCAGTTCACTGGTCACGATGGCAACACCCATCCGTAGCACGCGCTCCAGCAGGTGTATCTCACTGATCATCCCTAAAGCCAACACCTCATTCGTTCCAGTTCTCTGCTGCCTGTGACTGGAACGAATTGCAAAAATCGCTGAAGTTGGAGACTTTTATCTCCCTCACCAACTTCAAACATCTGCTATCTGAGCAGTTAACCGATCGCTGCAGCTGTACATAGTCTATCGGTAAATAGCCCACCCATTTTTACCTACCTGATCCCCATACTGTTTTTATTTATTTACTTTTCTGCTCTTTTCACACCAATATCTCTACCTGTACATGACCATCTGATCATTTATCACTCCAGTGTTATTAACCTGCAAAATTGTAATTATTCACCTACCTCCTCATGCCTTTTGCACACAATGTATATAGACTCACCTTTTTTTCCCTACTGTGTTATTGACTTGTTAATTGTTTACTTACTCCATGTGTAACTTTGTTGTCTGTTCACACTGCTATGCTTTATCTTGGCCAGGTCGCAGTTGCAAATGAGAACTTGTTCTCAGCTAGCCTACCTGGTTAAATAAAGGTAAAATAAAAAAAATAAAAATGTATTTGTCAGTGGGCAAATGTACAAAATCAGCAGGGGATGAAATACTTTCTCCCCCTCACTGTGCATAGCTGAGCGCATAGTGGAATAGGCCTTTAAGGCCATATCAGATACTTTTTTTTCTTTGCACAGGAAATATTTGGCTTTCGATAAACACATTTCATGCAACTCTACTACACTTTATATGACTGGAGACATAAGCAATCTTTTTTTAATACGACAAATCACAGGGTAGCCTAGGCCTTCCTTGCTGAGACTGACAAACAGAACAATAAAAACAACCTTGTATTGAATGCAACCATCTCATCTAGGCCGGCGAAAAGGGGAGACACAAATTGTACAAAATCTCAGACAATGTTTTGAACGGTCATCCAACTCGGAATGCCAAGTCGGAAACTCAGGCATTTTTCTAGAGCGCTGACTTTCCTACCTGAAGATCACTGATGTCAAGATTTGACTTACCTCTACTATAAAAGTTAACAATTAAAACACTTCACTTCAAAAGAACCAACACTTTATTTCATATAATTTCAAAGTGTACAAGTGGGCTAACTCATAAGATGTCTAACCGTAAAGGTTAGACATTTTAGTAACATGTAGGCTATTATTACTAAAGCATCATTTCAGGTGAAAAAAAAGTGATAGCAGTGACGGTCAACGTTGCTCCACTGATCACTGTTCTACTTGCTGAGCAGACTTCTATTCCAGCCCAGCAATAGCACACTTTAGTTATCAACTAAATTAGGTTTGATAAGGCCAATCAGGTGTGTTAGTGCTGGGCTGGAACAGAAGCCTGCATAGCCAGCAGGGTTGACCTGCTCGAGTTGTAATAGGTTTATACATTGTGTGTGACTTAATTATTATAATTTTTTTGTTTAATTTGCTAACATTAGGTATACATATAACCCATTGGATTGATTACAAGGGTGTATACCCTTATTCTCTCGGGACATTCACTGAGACCTTATCTGCAGACAGGGTTCCACAGCTCTCTGTATCTGAGGACCGAAGACATAAACAGGCTTCATTATACTCAAATTAGACAGCACGGAATATTATGCAATATCTCTGTCCTCAGTTTCTCTCGCTAGGTACTAGAACTGGAGAATATATTCACAATGTCCTCCCACAAAAGATACCTGCCCTATCCAAAGTAGCCTACTCTCTCCCTTCTCTGACAGCTAGAGCTGCTAACATTAATCCTATCACCCTCTTCCGTGACTGTATGCTAGCTACCTAGCTATGAATGCATGGAGTTTGTGTTTTAATTTACAATGATAAATTCATCATGGTGGCTAACTATCTAATATGAAGTTAGCTAGCTGGTAACATTTTATTCATTTAGCTAGCTATACAGTATGTAAAGTTAGCTAGCTAACATTACGTTAGCAGCTCATTTGAGTTAGCCAGCACATTAGTTCCTGTAGTAAGGTAGCTAGCTAATATCACAGTCAAAGAAAAATTTTCACTTACTTAAATAGGTTCTCCCACTGAATCAATTTTCTGGGTCCTTACAAAAAACGAAATCATGGGCAATCTTCCCGATGATAGCAATACGCAGCCAGCCATGTGGACGATTGGAGGACTTCCAGGGAGGGAGAGGTAGAGACAGGCCAAACTTGGCAGAAAATCTGTCTCCCTCCAGCAGTTGGCTATTTTTCGTTGTTTTGACTACCAAGCAAGGAGTTTTTGTATGGAGGTCAATGAGTGTCGATTTTGGTCAACAAAAAAATGTATGGCTTATTTGCTACGTAAGGTTTATTTAACCTAATAAAAGTTTTTGTAATGCTTAAGTTGTTACGAGTGTACTGATCTAAGTAGGAGACGTGACATCCTGGCAACTGAGTAAAAACACTTTAGATCTTGAGATGGCTATGCATATTCATGGTATGAGGCTAGTAGCATAGCATCGCTCTCCATTGAATACAGGCGCATCAAATACTCAGAAAAGGATTACAATAATTTGATGTATCCACCAATCCAAAAATAAAGGATAGGTGGGAGCTTGAAAGCCCACCATGTCACTTTGTGGACAACAACTCCCATTGCTAGGGTGGAGAGACATTGTACAGTGAATACGGAAAGTATTCAAAATCCTTAACTTTTCCCACATTTTGTTACGGCATTATTCTAAAATGGATGAAATAGTTTTCTCCCCCTCATCAATCTACACACAATATCCCATAATGACAAAGCAAAAACAGGCTTTTTGCATAAGTTTTGCACATTTAAATAAAATGTAAAAAACGTAAATATCACATTTACATAAGTATTCAAACCCCTTTTACTCAGTATTTTGTTGAAGCACCGTTGGCAGTGATTACAGCCTCGAGTCTTCTTGAGTATGACGTTACAAGCTTGGCACACCTGTATTTGGGGAGTTTCTCCCATTCTTCTCTGCAGACCCTCTCAAGCTCTGTCGGGTTGGATGGGGAGCGTCGCTGCACAGACATTTTCAGGTCTCTCCAGAGATGTTCGATAATGTTCAAGTCCGAGCTCTGGCCGGGCCACTCAAGGACAATCAGCGACCTCCTTGACCAAAGCCCTTCTCCCCCGATTGCTCAGATTGGCCAGGTGGCTAGCTCTAGGAAGAGCCTTCGTGGTTCCAAACTTCTTCCATTTAAGACTGATGGAGGCCACTGTGTTCTTAGGGACCTTCAATGCAACAGCAATTTTTTGGTACCCTTCCCCAGATCTGTGCCTCGACACAATCTTGTCTCGGAGCTCTAAGGACAATTCCTTTGACCTCATGACTTGGTTTTTGCTCTGACATGCACTGTCAACTGTGGGACCTAATATAGACAGGTGTGTGCCTTTCTAAACCATGTCCAATCAATTGAATATACCACAGGTGGACTCCAATCAAGTTGTAGAAACATCAACGAAAGGGTCTGAATACTTATGTAAATAAGGTATACGTTGTTTGAAAAAGTTGCTAAAATTTCTAAAAACCTGTTTTTGCTTTGTCATTCTGGGGTATTGTGTGTAGATTAATGAGAAAAAAAGTGTATTTAATCCATTTTAGAATAAGGCTGTAACATAACAAAGCAGAAAAGGTCAAGGGGTCTGAATACTTTTCAAATGCACTGTATATGGTTCATTCCTACAGTTACTGTGGTGGTCTGGTTTCCACCAGACTGACTGTGGTCTTCCAACAGGGTGCCTGGTGTGGTTGCTAGGTGATTTGTGACGCAACTGAAAACCCTCTATACAACAACCTGTTGAAGGGGACTAAAGCCAGACAAATTGTTTATCTAGAACTGGTATTTCAGTTGACAAGTTGGAGTAACAATTAACACAGGGTTACCCTAATACAACCTTTGGTCTATGTAGGGCTGCAAAAATCATGAAACTGTGTCCCAAATTCCCTTGTTTTTCAGATAGTATTTCTGGAATCAGCAGGGAATGAGCTGAGAGGGAACCCTCTACCTTAGAAATCTGAAAAAGCAGGGAATTTAGGAAAGTTTTGAAATTTTGCAACCCTAGACCTGCATTGACGTCTTTCACCTCTGACCTGAAAGGGCTTCTCCCCCGTGTGGACTCGAAGGTGGACGCTGAGTGATGAGCCGGTGGTGAAGTCCTTCCCACAGTGATGGCAGTGGAAGGGACGGGGCTTGGGGACGTCGGCGGCAGCCACCGTGTCCCCGGGCGCCGGGCAGTGGGTAAGGAGGTGCTCTTCCAGGGAGGCGGCCGTTGCATAGCGCCGTCTGCAGGGGGTCATCGGGCAGCGCAAGGGGGTCTGGCCGGCGTGGGACAATCTGTGGAGGTCCAGGCCTTCCTTGGTGACACAGCGATGGCGGCAGAACTCACAGTCCAGAAGCCCTGTGGTCTTGTCCCGCCTTCCGCCTTGGCCACGGCCTCTACCCTGGCCTGTTCCCGTAACCACTCCTGTACAGAGAAGAAAGTCTGATAACATGGCACAGAAGCAGCCATGTTAAGTGAGCATATGCTTAAAAGCAGAGGGTTAGAAACGTAGAAATTTACATGGTTGATAATATCAGTGAATATATCAAAATAACCATACAATAACAAGGAAAACTACCAAAGTCCTAATTTAACCAAACGAAAATACTTCAGTTGAAATACACCACCGTTCAAAAGTCTGGGGTCACTTAGAAATGTCCTTGTTTTTGAAAGAACATTTTGTTGACCACTAAAATAACATCAAATTGATGGACAACAAATGTGCTTTCTTTCAAAAACAAGGACATATCTAAGTGACCCAAATCTTATGAATGGTAGTGTAGAACATCTTCCATCTTTGTAGGCAACAACTTCTAACAGATACACTAACATTATTACGGGGTAAATAAAGTGGCGGGGGAAATTCATTAGTCAAAGTGAAAGGGGGAGTATTCACAAGGCTGAGAAGACTGCGCGAGGCCTTGTAAGTTGTGTTGCAACACTGCCCTTGACGACCTCGGTAACTGGGCCCGAGCCAGCGTGATTTAATAATGATAACAAAGAACAAAAGCAACAACATAAATCAGCAGGTAATGGCCTGTGAAACGCACAACGCAGCGTATTAAAATAGATCATGTGTTCTGACAGGGGCGGCAGGGCTGGCAGTTGTACGGCATTGTGGGATAGCAGGGGGGATTTCCCTCTCCGCCAAGTCCTTTCTCTTATACGTTTAGTTAGCGGTTAGTGGTTCATATGGATATGAAAGCCCGCTGACTTTATTAAATGTCATTTAAACGATATTACGCTGGCGCACTCACCCGCAGAGTACGGGCGCGATCCATCGCTTAGCCGAGGGCAGACTTGATGTAGGGAAGAGCATATGGCACAGAGACTGGTGTAGATAAGCGTGCATATGCAAAGCAACAGGCAGACGGCCAAGTGTAGTAATACAGGCAAGCAGGTGCTCGAAGAGCCACCCACACAGTCAAACACACACCGAGAAACCCACAGAATGACATCACGCAGGGCCATCTAAACCATGCGGGTAAAAGATGAAAGATTTGAGGGCACAGACGGATAAAGAAATCCACACAGGAACGCATGCACACACTATTAGTATTACTCTGACCGTTGTGTGTGAGAGCATGAAGCTTCAGCCTGCTCTTGTGGAAGAAGTGCTCCCCACAGATGGAGCAGGTGAACGGATACTTCCCTGTGCGAGAGTATCTGACGGCCATTTCAAGGGAAAAGAGAGGGGAAAAAGAGACCATTAGATATGTTTTTCTGAAAATATAGAGATAACATTTCAAGCGAAAAGCCCTTATTTCCAACATTCACCATAAGGCCAGGATTCCTTCCTTACCATGTGACCAGACCATTTCCTTACCGCGTGACCAGTCCAGGAAAGACTTCTGGCCCTAATCATGTTCCTATATGCAATTCACAATAAGACAACATCTACACCACCTCATACAAATTCAACATAGGACAGCCTTATACATGTGTATTCAAACAGAGTGGTGCTAATATATTGTAGACTGTTTAAAGCTTTGCGCCACAAGTCATGACTGTTGATCAACACAATCCTTCTGCAATAGACATGACACGTATAACACTTCTGTCCCTGTGTTTATCACATTCCCTCTCGCATATAATAAAAGCTGTGTTGTCTGTGTGTGTGGTAAACTGTCCTAGTGGATGATGCAATCAGAAATCGTCTGAATGAAAGCTAATGAGTCGTGGCGCAGTGTCATTACTTCCACCCCCCCAAAACAGTAAATTGTGAGTGAGAGCAGGTTGGTTGGCACTGTGCTGGATTGTGTTCATTAGGCACCAAATGGAAGAAAACAGGCTGAAACAGGGAGGGACTACATGGAGTAGTCTAATAAGAACATAGCATTTTTTAGTTTTCAGATGAAAAACATTTTGCTACGGTGTGCCATAAAGAATACTGGTGTCTATGATGGGTGGTGAAGAGCAAAAATAGAACTCCGGCCTTCAACCATGTTGTTGCTAATGGGCTAGTCACATAATGGCACGTCCGTGTGTGTGTATGTGTGTGTGTGTGTGTGTGTGTGTGGGGGGGGGGAAGTATTGTGTAGCCACATAATGGTGGGTCCCACCAGACAGATCTCTCAATGTGATTACACTGTCAATACATATCCTCGGGCAAGAATTTAAAAAAAATTGCAATGGAGTATACCCATCACTAACGAAATAAGATTGACCACAAGCGACTTATAAATCGATTCCTTATCCCTGTGTTATTATACTGGAATTGGTTATGTCCATGATGGTCGGGAACTATTGTTGATTAACTATTGAAGCATCCGTCTATTAATAATACAAATATGACTATTATAAATTCCATCATTGACTGAACACTTTCCCGCTTCAAATGGTCAAATACTCCAGTCACCCAAATCATAGACTTTTCTCTCTGCTACCGCACGGCAAGCGGTACCCGGAGCGCCAAGTCGGAGACCAAAAGGCTTCTGAACAGCTTCCACCCCCAAGACATAAGACTCCAACACACACACACACACACACACATATTGATGCCACACAATCTTCACACATGCTGCTGCTACTCTGGTTTATTACCTAGTCACTTTAACCTCTACCTACATATTACCTCAACTACTCCTTGTATGTAACCTCGTTATTTTATTGTTACTATTAACTTTTTTTTAAAATTAATTAGCTATTTTTTTCTTTCTTTTTAAGTTGGGAAAGGGCTCGTAAGTAAGCATTTCGCGGTAAAATCCACACTTGATGTATTCCGCACATGTAACAATGAACATTTGATTTGTTTGTCATTGGTATAAACTACTTTGTATCTCTGTGCACATTAATTAATACAGAATGTCAAATGTACAGTCTGATGGTTCTGTATGTACGAACGCAGGCCTTGCCTTCATGTGTTCAATTGTATTGTATGAGCACGGAGCAGGATGTATTTAATTATGCTCTCATGCTTCCCATGATAACGCCTTCTCAATTGCCCCAAAGTATTGTACTGGTCTGAATGAAGAGCAATCGGTAATCAACTTAGTATTGTGCTGTTACACAATGTAATTACCAGTGTTTTTTAAACACCTCAACTAAGAGGCCACATCTAAGCAGGCATAGAGAGAGGCATAATTGCCCCTAAGGCGATAAAGTTGAATTGAATTCAGGCCAAACTGAATTGATGGCCAGACATACCTGTGAACTGGCACCTGAGATGACATTCGGAAGCAGCGTGGATAATCAGGGCATTTGTATCGAAAAAACGTTGGGTACTTTGAGTTCTTTGACTCTGCATCATTGACCACACCGCGACCCTCCTCCTTGACTGTGCCCTCCTTCATCACAACACCATCTTTGTTCAAGGCATCCTGGCGTTCGTGTAGTAGGTGGTGGGTCTGGAGCGTGCCCAACAGCGTGTAGTTCTTGCCGCAGCGCAGGCAGGTGTAAGGCTTGCGGGCGCTGTGGGTGATACGGTGGCGCGTCACGCATCTGTTGTAGGCGAACGTCATGGGGCAGAGGTCACACTTAAACGGCTTGAGGCCTGAGTGGGCCTGGATGTGGGTGCGCATGCGGCTGCAGCTCTTGAAGAAACGCCCGCAGTGGGGGCACGGTCCGAAGTGGTCCCCGGGTGTTGTTTCCAGGGCCGGTAGGGGGGTGGAAGAGTCAGGGAGGGTGGTGGTAGTGAGGGGTGGATGGGTCGGGGTCTCTTCTCCGCCACTCACCACAGCTGAAAGAATTACAGAAGTCAATAATGAACACTAAAGTAGGCACAAAATGTGAGAAAACGTTTTGAAAACGTAAGAGGTGCCCCTGGATATTATTCAATGAAAAAACAGATGAGCATTCTCCTTTTCAAGATGTTTTGCTACATTGTACTCTACTGAACAAAGCCCAGTCTTCCATGTTCCTTTAGTAAGCCTACCTAGTACCTACCACTGTTGCTTTTCCACTGGAACAGAGGCGTAGGTAAAATGTGGTCCACCCGGGGTGTGCAACCCTCCGAGTCCTGTACCCCTCTGTCTCGATGCTGCCTGCGGTGGTAGAGGTACTTAGTAGTGTTCATAAAGCTCTCTCCACACACGTCACAGTGATGTAGCGCCCCCGGCAAGCCGTGGATGGCCACACGGTGCAGCTTTAGCGCCGACTCAGTGTTGAAGCCCGAGCCACAGGCCGCACAGAAGGAGGTCTGGCTCGAGGAGGAAGCAGTTGGATTGGAACTACAGGCAGCAAGGTTTGTAAACATGGGAGTGTTGGGGAAGGAATGCTGGGAGTTGGAGTTTGTTTCTGATTCCAATTCATTCTCAATGCTATGTTCTTGTTCCATCCCTCCTCCATAGTCTACCTCTTCCTCCTCCTCTTTGTCACCATCCTCCTCTATATTCACATCCATCCCTCCATCACTCTGTCTCTCGACCCCCTTTTCATCTCCTATCGCAGGCTGACACTCTGTGTCCATTTCCTGGTCCCTTGGTTCTGACCCAGTGGTTGCAGAACAGTCACCCAGCTTGCTGTGCTTCTGCCACAGCTCCAGGGACTCAAACAACGCCTCACATTCCCTACACTGATAGTGGATGAGCAGGGCCGGGCTAGTCAGGTTTTGCGTTTGGGTCTGGTTCTGAGGGATGTTGGAACCGGTCGAACTTCCAGTCGCTCTCTTCTCTATGAGGGAGTGCAGGTAGGGCAGGTTTGGGTTTTGGTTTCTCTCTTGGTGCTGGGATGGTCCATTCTGAGACTGAAGCACCACTCTGGAGCTCTAGGACATCACCACACACAGAGAAATGAAGGAAATACTTGAAACACAGAAAACACAGAGTTATACAAAAACCATTGTTATTTTTCTGATCACTTAATTCATTTTTCGATGCATTTTCTGAATGCTTGTCATGAGTGCAAACCTGTTGCAAGCTGATTAGTTTGTTGCTAAGGATAATAGGTAGCTAGGGACTAATTTTCATAGCAACATAATGCATTAGCTCAGGGAGTGTCACGCACCATGGTCCTCAAGGGCCACCGGGTCTACTTTTCACGTTTCTCCCTCCCTGACACTTATGTGATCGATATAACATGTCTCAAATGGCACCCTTGGGCCCATAGGGTCTAAATAGTGCTCAATAAAGGGAATAGTCTCCCATTTGGGACACATCCAAGGTCTCCAATCCGATGAAAGGAGGCTATGATGAATAGAGGCAGACAACCTGCAGCCCACAAGGACTGTCTGGAGGTTCAGAAGTGGTTGATACTAAACATTTTTTCCTTGTAAAGATCTTAAGTCATCACTATCTGCCCAGGCTAGAAAGGGACAAAGCTATCAGATTTTCCAACCAAAAAAACGATTTTAACTACTTTCCATGACTTTAACCCTAACTTATCCTTACTCCTAATCCAACATAAAGAACAAATAGCTCATGTTCATCATCTCGATCACAAAGTCTTGCCATTTTGGTCCTTTCAAACATGGCCATCTAGCGACTTCGCCCAAGGCTGCAGTACCTCGGTCTGTGCTGTAGGTGGCGCTGCAGGGACCGTCTCCTCTGTGTTGACAGGTTGGCAGGTGAGCTGATGAGAGATCACCACCTCCAGAGAGTTAAATATCTGGTAGCAGGTAGAGCACAAGTAGAGGGAGGAGTCCATACCTACAGCTGAGAGGAATACACACATTATACACAAAGTAATACAGTAAAAGTGCACACACACACGATTGCAACCCAATGAACCCATGATTTAAGCAAACACACAAATACTCAACAAGACTGTAATCCAATTAAAACACGCACACACACCAGGACAGAGAGACACAAACACAGTCACAATGGCTCACATACAGCTGTCAGCCGTCCCTATCACATTGAATGCTTAGTGATGGATAATGCTGGTCGGCTGACATACGGAGGCTGGCTGCACATTAGCTGTGCAGCCGGGGGGGGGGGGGGTGTGAAACAGTCAGTGTGAATTTCTCTATCTATTGTCTCTCTCTCTCTCTCCTCCTCATCCCTGTCTTTCATTGGACAGTGTGTGAGCTTTCTGAGGGTAAAACAGATGGCTGTTCAACTGTTTGGCTAGGGACCCTTTCTGCCTCAGCCTCCATGTATACGCACGCACACACACACACACACACACACAATACACAAACTATGACCCTCGCATCAGAGCAGATTACACAGACACATGCTGCACCATTTGGTTTCCCTTGGATTGTCACACGCAACCGAGTGTCTATCCGCGTCTGGTGCCGTTAATAACAATCGCAATTCGATTTTGACCTCGATAGGCGCTTGGAGCTAAATATGTTTTCAACGCGTGGAACAGGGTTAATTTACTGAGTTGGCATGATGTAACAGGAGAGTGCAATACCCAACACAACTCTAAGGAGATATGGGAGATCTTAGATGCGTTTCCCAATTCCAAACTCTTATGACTGTGCCGATCCTGACAACCTTAACCTCGGAGCTCTGTGTCGATCCCAGGGGGTTTCGCCATTCTAACGATGTGGACTTCTACTAAACATCTAAAAGACTAAATGAAATATTCAATCACCTTGGTTGGGTGAATTACAATATGGTGTGGCAGTGTGAGAGTAAAGCATGTCTGTCAACAATGTTTCATCTATTTAGTCAATGAATAGTAAATCACTCACCGTATTAATCTTCAATTTCCAGTCAAAAGTGCTGCCCATGCACTTGTTTGTAAACTGAGGCGGTGGGTTTTGGTGAATATAAGCCCTTTTATTTGGCATCTTTGCAAAAAAATGTGTTTGTAGAAGGTTATATAAAACTACAGAGAAACTGTGAAATATGGGAGACTGTTGTGCTGATAGTTATAGAATGCCAAACAGTTGGCACCATTGCTGACAGCAGCCTTCAGTGCAAAGCAAATACTGATGGACTGTGCAATGAAGCCCCCAGGCTTAACAGCGTATAATGTGCAAACGGCGAGGAATTTCCAAGGAGACGAAACCATTTTATTTTAAATCCCTTAAAAGCTTTGGCACTCGAGCTTGCCTCTCTAACACTGTACTTAAGGTTAGATATTTTAATGATTACATTTTTTTTTTAAAGGAAAACATTGGCAGTTAATCACGTGCACAGGTAATAACCAGGCAACACATCTTTAAAACACTGAACTGGCCTGCAGGACTGTAGGGATCTGAAAGTCATTGAAAAAGAACTAGCCTATAGGGCCTTCTTGAATGGTGTTAATGTGTGTATGACAAAGGCAAACACCTGTTAGAACATTACAGACCATGTTCTGACCTAGGCCTATAGGCGTATTCAAGCCTTGATCCTCCAACGGTTTCTTTTGTTCGTCTGTAGGCCTACAAGTGCATTCGGAAAGTATTCAGACCCCTGCCCCTTTTCTACATTTTGTTACGGTACAGCCTAAAATAGTTTTTTTTTTAAAGAAGAAAAAAGTTAAACATGTCCTCATCAATCTACACACAATACCCCATAATGACAAGTCGAAAACAGGTTTTTTGAAATTTGCTATGAGACTAGAAATTGAGCTCAGGTGCATTCTGTTTCCATTGATCATCCTTGAGATGTTTCCACAACTTGGAGTTCACCTGTGGTAAATTTAATTGATTGGACATGATTTGGAAAGGCACACACCTACCTATATATTTTCAATGTCAGAGCAAAAACCAAGCCATGAGGTTGAAGGAATTGTCCGTAGAGCTCGGAGACAGGATTGTGTCAAGGCACAGATCTGTGGAAGGGTAACAAAACAATTCTGCAGCATTGAAGGTCCCCAAGAACACAGTGGCCTCCATCAGTCTTAAATGGAAGAAGTTTGGAACCACCAAGACTCTTCCTAGACCTGGCCGCTCGGCCAAACTGAGCAATCAGGGGAGAAGGGGCACATGACAACACGCTTGGAGTTTGCCAAAAGGCACATAAAGGACTATGACCATGAGAAACAAGACTCTGGTCTGATAAAACCACGATTGAACTATTTTGCTTGAATGCCAAGCGTCATGTCTGGAGGAAACCTGACACCATCCCTACAGTGAAGCATGGTGGTGGCAGCCTCATGCTGTGGGGATGTTTTTCAGTGGCAGGGAAACCAGTCAGGATCGAGGGAAATATGAACGGAGCAAAGTACAGAGAGATCTTTGATGCAAACCTGCTCCAGAACCCTCAGGAGCTCAGACTGGGGTGAAGGTTCACCTTCCAACAGGATAACAACCCTAACCACACAACCAAGACAATGCAGGAGTTGCTTCGGGACAGGTCTCTGACTGTTCTTGAATGGCCCAGCAAGAGCCTGGACTTGAAACCGATCTAACATCTCTGGAGAGACCTGAAAATAGCTGTGCAGCGACACTCCCCATCCAACCTGACAGAACGTGAGAGGATCTGCAGAGAAGAATGGAAGAAACTCCCTAAAGACAGGTGTGCCAAGCTTGTAGCATCATACCAACGACTCGAGGCTGTAATCACTGCAAATAGTGCTTCAACAAAGCACTGAGTAAAGGGTCTGAATACTTATGTAAATGTGATATTTTAGTTGCTTTTTTTATACATTTGCAAACATTTCTAAACCTATTTTTGCTTTGTCATTATGGGGTAGTGTGTGTAGATTCAGAAAAACAATGTAATCCATTTCAGAATAAGGCTGTAACTGTGGGAAAATGTGGGAAAAGTCAAGGGGTCTGAATACTTTCCAAATGCACTGTATGTGGCAATTCTGCCCCTAGCTATAAAAGAAGTAATCTACTAGATGCAATGAACCAATAAACCATTATATATTACAGGCCTAAACACTTCACTGCATTCTATTGTACATAAAGTCTCTTGTAAAATCAGTGGCCTAACCTTTGATAAACGTCTCAGAAATAAATTCACTGTGAAATCCATCCAAGCCTAAGAAATGTATATATATATATATATATATATATATATATTTTTTTTTTTTTAGTCTGATTTAAACCGTATGCAATGTCGCCCCCTGGCGAGCTATATACAACTTCACAACTTGTGGAAAGATGAGTGTGTAAAGAAATAGTTGCAGGCCTAAGTGTAGGTAGATATTTATGTTCAAATATTATTTTGAGCAGATGGTTACCCCGATCTTGTTTGAGATATTGATTCAAGTGACATTTATATTGTTTTTGTCTTGTCAAGCATTATTCTTTATGCATACATATTTACAATATTTAAATGGTCCTAAAACATTTCCAGATGTTGTTAGTAGCTGCATTGTTTGCGTTCTTGTATCAAAGTGGGCTAACTGTACCTTCAAGCCAGACAAGTGGCGTTGGTTGCTATCCCATCGACCTGAGAAACACTATTGCGCGTGCTTTCTATGGTACAATGGCCGCACCTCTGTAGGTCGATCGTCTATATACTCCCTCTTTCAGAATACATTTTCCTCTCACGAAGGCTTGGTTGCTTGAATACAAATGATCGTCTGCTTCTCGAATAAGCTCAAAAAGTAAACGGCCTTTCATGAAATGACATAAATGTATTGATACTAACTGCAAATCGACGCTAGCAAAATGTTTGCCAAAACATTCGTTGACGTCCTCCTAGTAAAACGCTACTCGATTGGTTACTTTGGCGCGGAACATTCACCAATCACGTAAAGTCTTTGGAGAATTCGCTACTTGCGCTTCAAATTAGCAAGCAAGTGGCACTGGCTGGCTAGTGTGGTAGCATTTGAAGAGTAGGTACAGTACATTGTAACACTGGTGCTGTTTTATATTAAAGCTGCAATATGTAACTTTTTGGGGACCCGACCAAATGCACATAGAAATGTGTCATAGACATGTTATTCTCGTTGAAAGCAAGTCCAAGAAGCGGTATATCTGTTCTGTTCTTAAATTTAGTTTTTGAATCTTTTACTTTCAGTTTTGTACACTAGTTTAGGACAATGCAGAAGGCTCAGAGCGGTCTGGTAGGCTGTTTGGTGGTTTAAACCAGCTGGATTTAGGACCGCAAGGACACCACAGAGCGTGCGAACAGAAGCAGCTATTGCCCGTGTTTTGTAGCCTTTATTTTGTCCAGTTTCAACAGAAGTAAATTAACTTGGCTTGTTTTCGCCAGTTGATGTACAATTGGAGTTACCAAAAGTTGGCTAATATTAGATGTTATTTTGGCCACAATCAGTCAGTATAGCAATGTAACTTTATTGGTCTGTCAGTTTCCCTATCTAATTCCCTACTAATTGACACGGTATAAACAGCTCTACAGGCTTCACTGTCAAGGTGCAAAGTCAATACACAGCACTATGCTCATCATGTCTTAAAACCACTTAAGGATCCGCCCCTTTTTTCATTTTTTTGCCTAAAATGACTTACCCAAATCTAACTGCCTGTAGCTCAGGCCCTGAAGCAAAGATATACATATTCTTGGTACCATTTGAAATGAAACACTTTGAAGTTTGTGGAAATATGAAAGGAATGTAGGAGAATATAACACAATAGATATGGTAAAAGATAATACAAAGAAATGGTAAAAGACAATACAAAGAAAGAAAAAAAATGATATTTTGTAAAAAAAAATTGTACCATCATCTTTGAAATGCAAGAGAAAGGCCATAATAAATTATTCTAGCCCAGGTGCAATTTAGATTTTGGCACTAGATGTGCAAGTTTTAGACTGATCCAATTAACCATTGCATTTCTGTAATTTATTTTTGTCAAGACTTCCCTAATGTGCCTCATTTGTTTATTAATAACTTTTCATGTTCAAAACTGTGCACTCTCCTCAAACAATAGCATGGTATTCTTTCACTGTAACAGCTACTGTAAATTGGACAGTGCAGTAGATTAACAATAATTTAAGCTTTCTGCCAATATCAGATATGTCTATGTCCTGGGAAATGTTCTTGTTATTTACAACCTCATGTTAATCGCATTAGCCTACGTTAGCTCAACCGTCCCGTGGATGGGACACCAATCCCAAATAAGTTTTAACAGGATCAGATGGGGACAGGTGTCCCAGCAGGGTCAGACAGCCAGGAAAGACCAACCTATGGAGCTCAGCTCAGGTGAATTTTCCAGTATATTTTAACAATCAGTGAATGGATACAAAGTTCCATCTTGAGTTGATGGGTAGACTACAGTCAGGGATCTGGGAATAATGGTAATTTCACTTACTGAACCATTTATTCTATTGAATAATATAATGTATAAATGAACACCCAGAGAGCAAATCAAGTGCACTTACAGGCCTACCGCTGGCCAATCAGATAGCTCAGACAACTGTGTCTGCACAGTTACCTTGCACTTCCACAGTTTCCTTGCTAATTAATCCATGTAACATGTAATTTAGCCTACAACGTCACAATACATTATTTATTTATTTTAGACAGGTCTAAAGAAGCATAATATGAAGGAAATGTAGTCTATTTCAGAAGAACAGAATAGCATACTCTGAGTTTTCCTTATGTTAGGTCCTGATCTGGCTAGCAGGCAAGATTTGCTTAGAATTCCGTGGCATTATTTTATAGTATGAAGAATACAATTGAACAAAGCTGAATAAAATAGAAAGGATATTTTCTCCAAACGATTTGAGGGAGCGCGCACATGCGGCTATTTGTGTTGAGCGGTTAACAAATAAATAGGTCCTCCTATCTGCTTAATTCAGAGTTATTAATGTAACTTTAGTTGTTCTACAAACGTTGGGCTATACGTTTAGATGTTTAATACATTGTAAGGCCTCATGATGCAACTCTAATGATGATTTGAAAAAAAAGTTGCTTAAAAGGCATGAGCTCTGCTTTTGAGAACTGTCCACATTTACTTTTCGTCAGCCAACAAGATGAAAAGGTCTAACGAACAGCAAAAGCACTAGCCTATGTCAATCTACTATCCCCTATAGTACAAACGTCAACCTATTCTAATCTGTGCGTGAAATAAACATTCCAAACATAGTCTGGGACCGTTGTGGGATGCAATAGATCCCAAACTAATACAACCACTAGCATCAAAAAAACTTTTTCAAGCATTGTGGCTGACGCAACAGATCGAAACGATTAGCTTAAAATGTTGATCGACTATTAGGTTATTTCTTCACATTAGAAGCGCAGCAATGCGCACATGGCAGTAAGCTATAAGTGCAAATGTTCCATTAGCGGGAAAACACCATTATCAAAAGTGACTGCAAATGCAATTATGCATGTAAATGCTTTTATTATAAAGGTGCAAAATGATCTTCCCCAAACTTGAAACTCGTGTGCTGCTTATGTATGCCAGTTAGGCTCTACACCCGTTGTAAAGCAGATTAATGTGCTTAATTTTAACATGTTATTTGGCCACTTTAGTTGTGATACAAACCATAGCAAAACATATGGGCTAGGCTACGTATGGGCTAGGCTACATTACATCTTGTCTTTACATATACTAAATAATATATGTGTGAAATTTGTTTTAAATTTAGAATGGACCATTATCATTTACCTGTATCGAAACAGGGGCAGGGGAAAAATACATGTAATGTATGCACTTAAATAGCGAATGGAGGACGCTTTTCCAGTGATTCATTTTCATGCCAGCCAGGTAGACTATACTCCTGTTGCAAATGTAAGCAATATGCTTAATACTAAAAAAGTTCAGAAATAAATATAGTAGGCCTAGCCTATAGAAAGCTGATGGGTTCCTCCTCCTTTTAGTAGAGGCCATCACTCTGTTTTCTCGCACAATTGCATGGCCTATAGAAATATTGTGCAACCTAAGCTCATGGGCTCTCATTAAGTGTTTGATTAGATTTTTTTCGAAGACATTTGCATTGATGTCAGGGATTAGAGGGACAATAGAGTGCTGAGTACCAGGCAGTTAGCAAGTTTGGTAGGCAACTAATGACCAGCAGCAGCATCAGAGCTTGAACAAGCCTAATTACCTTGACTAAACGGTCACGTGGAATTTGACTGCCTTCATGACTTGTGACAGCGGGTGTGGCGGTAATACAGTCACCGCAACAGCCCTACATAGGAGTAACATGAATTGGTGCATGAGGCAGAAATAATGCAGAGCGACTTAAGTTTCTCCATCAGCTGGAAGACTGTCCCCTTTTCTTAGTGTAGAGAGGAGGGATGATGAGTTGGGTGAGAGGTAGCCTCCCTCCCTGCCCTCACTGATCATCAGATGCAGGCCATCAGTACAGTAAAAAAATAAAATTATTATGCTCACTTAGCTGTGCCTCACAAGGAATACAACAAATGATCTATTACCAGTGTGATCATATACCTAAAATGTGGTCTAAAAATGGTCTGAGAAGAACAAGATTGGCAGGGCAATTCAAGCATAGCCAATATGCAGTGATAATGTATTGGGCTGCACAAACCTCATTGTTACAGAACTGTTTTTAATATGTTAATGTTGCATAGGCTTATGTTTTTTAAGTCATCTGAGCGGTAGATCTCAGCTTGCATTTTGACACAGAAAGGGATCTTGACTCAGATAAGGTTGGTGACCACTGCACTACACTGTACCTGCTTGTTTTGTCACAAACTGATATTAAGGCAGAGTGATTTCTGTATAATTTATCTTTAAGTGTGTAAATGCTGTGTTTATTGTTGCACATCAAGCTAAGCCTAGGAACGGTAAATCATCGGTGATGCAATGCACTGACAACATCTACACAATATTAGGGATATTATTTATTAGTAGCAAAACTTCACTATGACATTTTACATGATCAGCATCATTGAAAAATTTGACGACAGCCTATTTACATGATAGAAAATCACCCTTCAGTTAAACCTCATGCTCGACTATGATTCACAAAAACTATAGGCCTACCATATATTTACATTCTTCAACAATACTGTACAGTTTTAATGACAAAAGGGGTGACAAAAAAGTGGTTCAGTTGATGTTATGATGGCAGATTTAACACAACCTTTTGGAGCACACAGATGGAAATATAGATCCACATTGAATATCATTCCAGCGTTTTTCACCTAAAGAGGAAACAAGGAACGCCAATTAGCTCTCCACTTGATTGCGAGTGCATGAGCTAGACTGGCAGAAAACGTCCTAAAGTTTGTACTGCTGCTGCACGGAAACGGACTCAAAACAGACATTGACTGATTTAAGTCTGGTTTTACATTTCCTTGCCAGACATGTTTTTCTAAACACACTCTATAAAATGAAGCTCGATGTCATTTAAGCATATTGGGATAAGAGTTTGATTACTGTACCTCCATCGTTCATCATCATGCATGGCTCTCTGCCACCGACATTATTGGGTTCTCCTGTGAGCCAGTTCCTGTAGTCAAATCTGGAGCCGTCACTCCAGAGCCACACTCGGTTCTGTGGGGAAGAAGTGGTCTCAGTGTCAAAGAAACAAAACCATAGAATACAAAACAATCAAATTGTTGCCAGTAGATAATACATAGGTAAACATGCTCTAATGTAGGCCTACAGTAGAATACTGTTTTTAAGATTTCCCAAACTTAGATCTGACTTCGTTGAGGATCACTCTACCTGAACAGCGTCAAATCCTCCAATCCAGGCAGGGGTAAAGTCTTCTGTCTGTAGTATGATCAACTCTTGCACAAAATGATACTCTTCAGAGCTGTGGATGGATGCAAGGTTTGCTCCGAAGTGCACACAGTACCGCTAGAGAGAGAGAGGACAGGAACGGAGGACAGAATATAATATCACTTAGATTCTATAATGGAAGTTTTTAAAAAACATACTTGTGTTCTTGCCACATGGACGCTTTTCAATGTATAATCCAGTGTGGAACTGCAGCACTGTGATCGGTGATACCTGGTGTATACCTATATTATCAGTCTAATATATCTAAAGCCAAAAAATGTAAAGGATGCAACAAGTTAAAATGCACCTCAGCATCCATCCACGTCTTGCCGGAACGCACAAACATGAAACACCGTGCCCCGTACTTGAGCCAGCCAGGTGGGCAAGAGTCCCTGCTCCATCTCTCCGCCATCACCACCTCTGAATGAGACAAGATATGATCAGAACAAACTCATTGAAGCCTAACATTACCAATTTACAAAACTGAAAGCACTGTGTTGATCAACTGGCTTATGTAGAGGAAGGAAATAGGATTTCTTCTTGCACCAGGTTTCAACGATCAGTGTTGTAGTTCCACACTTTCAAAAGCTATTACAAGTTGCTCATTCATTGAAGACGGCGTAACATCATCAAGCACTTACCAGCAGGTGAGCTCTGTTCCATGTGGTTTTCCGTGACAGTTGTAACCTCTGAAGAAAAGAGATTCCATTTTCAAGTAAATCATGTGAGCTCTATCATTTCCGTATGAGGATGACATGTATTTTCTTGGTTTACTGTGTGTCTTACCGGTTGCACCGCTTAGAGCAAACGCAGCACAGAGAAGCAGGGAAATTGTAAACATTGCCATGGTGACGAGATCCCTTTGTTGTTAAAAACAGCACTTAGTGATGAACTGATGATTCCCTCAAAGTTTAATGGAGTAGAATAGGTGGACTAATCTGTTACACTAATGTTTCCTGTCAGAAAGTGTCAAAGTGAATACCAGGTTATATGTCAAGCAACAGGGAGCACTTTTATACTGTTTGCTCATATGGCCACAAGGAAACACATTTCCTGTAACTCCATATCAGTTGAACACGGTACAAAGTATCATGTTTGTGAGAGTTGTTAAATGTGATTGCCTACTATATTGGGATCAGTTGTTTATTGGGGCAGAGATTCAACAATAGGAAGAAAATACACATGCAGCATTTATTGAGCAAGTACAGCGGACTGATTAAAAAGTTGCCCTGCTCTCCCGCACAGGCAAAAAAAAAAAAACATGCAGAAAAACCCAGACATCTGTGGCATTGTGTTGTGTGACAAAACTGCACATTTTAGAGTGGCTTTTTATTGTCCACAGCACAAGGTGCACCTGTGTAATGATCATGCTGTTTAACCAGCTTCTTGATATGCCACACCTGTCAGGTGGATGGATTATCTTGGCAAAGGAGAAATGCTCACTAACAGGGAAGTAAACAAATTTGTGCACAAAATTTGAGAGAAATAAGGTTTTTGTGCGTATGGAACATTTCTGGGATCTTTTATTTCAGCTCATGAAACACAGGATCATCACTTTACATGTTGTATTTAATAATATTAATATTTATTTTTCAAATCAAAATCAAATCACATTTTATTGGCCGCATAGACATATTTAGCAGTTGGTATTGCGGGTGTAGCGAAATGCTTGTGTTCCTAGCTCCAACAGTCCAGTAGTATCTAACAATTCACAACAATACACACAAATCTAAAAGTAAAATAATGTAAATCAAGAAATATATCAATATTAGAACGAGCAATGTCGGTGTACGGAGTATAAATATACAGTGCTTTCGGAAAGTATTCAGACCCCTTGACTTTTTCCACATTTTGTTACGTTACAGACTTATTCTAAAATGGGTAATAAATAAAATAAAAATCCTCATCAATCGACACACAATCTCCATAATGACAAAGTGAAAAAATGTTTTCTTTTTCTTTGCTAATTTATTCAAAATAAAAAACAGAAATACCTTATTTACATACTTATTCAGACCCTTTGCTATGAGAGTCAAAATTGAGAGGAGGTGCATCCTGTTTCCATTGATCATCCTTGAGATGTTTCTACCACTTGATTGGAGTCCACCTGTGGTAAATTCAATTGATTGGACATGATTTGGAAAGGCACAAACCTGTCCCTATAAGGTCCCACAGTTGGCAGTGCATGTCAGAGCAAAAAGGTAAGAGGACTTGTCTGTAGAACTCTGAGACAGGGTTGTGTTGAGGCACAGATCTGGGGAAGGGTACCAAAAAATGTCTGCAGCATTGAAGGTCCCCAAGAACACAGTGGCCTCCATCATTCTTTTATGGGAGAACTTTGAAACCACCAAGACTCTTCCTAGAGCTGGCCAAACTGAGCAATCGGGGGGAGAAGGGCCTTGGTCAGGGAGGTGACCAATAACCCGATGACCACTCTGACAGAGCTCCAGAATTCGTCTGTGGAGATGGTTGTCCTTCTGGAAGTTTCTCCCATCTCTGCAGAACTCCACCAATCAGGCCTTTATGGTACAGTGGCCAGATGGAAGCCACTCCTCAGTAAAATGCACATCACAGCCCGCTTTGAGTTTGCCAAAAGGCACCTAATGGACTCCCAGACCATGAGAAACAAGATTCTCTGGTCTGATGAAACCAATATTGGAGGAAACCTGGCAACGTCCCTACGGTGAAGCATGGTAGTGGCAGCATCATGCTGTGGGGATGTTTTCAGCGGAAGGGACTGGGAGACTAGTCAGGATTGAGGGAAAGATTAACAGAGAAAAGTACAGAGACCTGACAGAGCTTAAGAGGATCTGCAGAGAAGAATGGGAGAAACTCCCCAAATACAAGTGTGCTAAGCTTGTAGCGTCATACCCAAGAAGACTCGAGGCTGATATCGCGGCCAAAAGTGCTTCAACAAAGTACTGACTAAAGAGTTGTCGTGGAATATTTCTAACCAAAGGAGAGAGACTTTTAGATTTCAAACTTCATTATTAATTATTGCAATAATGGTTGCTGAGAACCCACGAGCAGATTTGGGTTGCAGCTCTTTATAGCAAAGTATATCCTTCTGAATGTTCATGACAAACAACAGATGTGTAGAATTACACAAAGGTACATTGTGCTATCAAGCAACAGACAGCAAGATTTACATTGTGCCAGGTTTCCGTCTGTAGGTCATTTACTGTTTGTTGATACAGGGTTATCTTCTCAGTTTCGCACTCCTTAACACACAGATACTAATGCAACATGGAACGCTGGGTCCTCCTCACAATTTCTGAAGTCCAGTGTTCATCTGCATGTGGGACAGAAACTGGAGGGAAGGTTCACCTGGCCCTGACAGACAGGCCAGCATTTCAGACAGGAATCATTCAATGGAATGCAGGCTGTAGGTTTTATCACTAAAGCCATCATAAATCGACTGCCAGCGTTAAGCTCCAGAGGTCCAACTCAGTCCCACAGACACAGATGAGAGAGTACTAATCAAAGCTATTCGATGCATAAACAGTGTTTAAACATAAGCTTGTACTTTTCTACCTTTAGGGTCTGAATACTTATGTTATTGTGATATTGAATTGTTTTATACATTTGCAAAAAATACATTACTTTTTTTTAAAAAGTATTGTGTGTAGATTGATGAGGAAAAACAATTTAATCAATTTTAGAGTAAGGCTGTAACGTAACAAAGTGTGGAGAAAGTCAAGGGGTCTGAATACATTCTGAATGCACCGTATGTATTGGCATGTTTTTGTTTTTGCACCATAGGTTAGGTTTATTGGTGTACCTTGAGATTGTAGATAAAACGTGAACCCTTGACAGAGACCAAAACAAGCACTGTATCTTTAGTCAGGTGACAGGATTCCTGAAAACACCCACACATACACATCCACGACTGTGTACATTTCCATCCAACTGACTTGTAATCGAACAACACAAACTGTGCACATGATGTATCGGTGTATGCATTCCCATTCAACCCACCTCTAATCCCTAAAGCTAATTCATTTGTTTTAGAACTCCCAAACGCGACACTGTGTAACATGATTTAGGCAGCTCTTGATTGGATATTGCAATTCAACCTAATTTTACAAAGATTAAAGAGATGACTAAAAGATAAAGTGCTTGTTTTTTTTTTCATCTTTATTGATATTCCATCCTGATCTGGCAGACAGCGAGGAACAATTCCAAAATAACAAATCAAGGGCTCGCGTTTTAATCTATGGTGCAGGGAAAAAAACATGCCAAAAACATACAAACCAAGTAAAAGAAAAGTCTGATCGTTTCCTTATGGCCATGTGAGCTAACAGCCTCAAAGTGCTCTTCTTTCTCCATCTGAACAGAACCTGCAGAACTAACTTGTGGTTGACTCTAATGGCTAAGTCCTCATCTCACTTTCGACACTCTGTGTTGCTGTTTTGATCTCCTTTTCAGTGAGTTCTTTCTCAGAAATGTATTTTAATGTCTTGTTTTCAGAAGCCCATCGTCATCAGCGGCAGCATGGCAATGTTGACCATACCTCTTCTGCTCTGTGCGGCCGTTGCTCTGAGTAGCGCAGCAGGCAAGACACACAGTAAGACACACAGTAAGACACACAGTAAGACACACAGTAAGACACACAGTAAGACACACAGTATCATGCTTACTCCACTAGAGTTGACAAAATATTGACACTTTTCTAACTTCAGACAGATCCATTGATGATGTTTTCTGTTATCCAGGAGGCCCTACCTTCACTCTTTTATTGTGTGACAGTTCTTGTTTCAGAACCTTTATTGGAGGGAAACATGGAGCAAACCCCCCCTATTGGTAAATGTGTGTACATAAGTCTAGATTGCCCTGCAGACATTATTTTAAAGTCATCTTTTACATAACTGGCATGTTTATTCATACCTATCCTTTTACGGAACCCTTTCTGGAGACTAATATGGAACATATTCCTATTGGTGAGTGGGTTATTTACCAGGGAATACCTAGTAGTGGCAGAATGGACAAAATGAACTTCCCATGTCTTTCCCTCCATATGTTTCCATTTCAGTGAGGATATGGATGATGAGGGAAACACCTTTAAACAGAACCCACCTCTTGGTAAGTCTTTACCAGGAACACTCCCTTCACTAGATGCTTCCAGTAAGAGGTGTTCGTGTTAAAAGAGGAGCAGCGATCAAACAGAAATGCTGTGTAAATATTGCTACGAGAGCTATGATTGAATGCATCCCTTTGTGTTTCACTGTAGAAAGCCTTGAGGAGATGATAGACTTTGAGCAGACATTGCCTCTGGTACGTTAGCGGATATTAATGTTTGCCAGTGAAACATGTCTATAGTTGTTTTGTTTTGCTTGTGACCCCCACCAGTGAGTCAGTCACTGCTATTTGAAACATGCACTTAGAGATATTCGTTTATCTCTGTCTTAAACCATGTCCTGTGGGTTCCAATATACCGGAAGCCTGATATACCCAGAAGCCGGACTCCACACAATATTCCAAGCTAATAGAAAATGTAAATTAAACAATAAGGGGAGGTTTAGTATTTTACATGAGGCATGCAGTGCCTGTTAAAAGGCCAACCACTTATAAGGCAACGTCAAACCAAGGAAGTTGATTTCAATTGAACTTCCCCTTTAATTCATAGTAGAGGATAAGCATGATACCTCTGCTAGGAGCCATGTCCTTGTATTATCGACAAACATGATGCAGCGTGAACCAAATTGGAACCAGCCTGTGGGGCATTGGCTCCTGCTTTCTGCCCCCTTAGCTCCTGGAAGGACAGACAGACAGGAATTCAAATGGACCAGTCGCAGCAACATTGTTCACAATCAACTGCACCCACACACACACACAAAGTCTACTATGGCGTGTACAGTTAAAGACAAGAAAACACAATAAATTAAAGATGCTTTTGAAATGTTCATGGGACAATTCCATTAGTTCTATAGCATTTGCCGATCCGAGCTGTACTGGCTCTGACATTTTCTTTTCACATCGTCTTTTCCAGCACAGTTCCAGCAACAATTATGGATTGGCCAAATTCAAAACAGGTGCAGACTTGAGAAATGCACACACCAAGTCAAGGGGTTGTGGCTTTCTCCAGCAAAGGATTTGAAATAAGACCTAACAAAAATAAAGTAAATATCCAAAAAATGTAATCATCAAGAAAGTAATCATCAAGTCTATATTCTTGGTTTGCTATGTGTCTTGCCTGCTGCACCATTCAGACCAAAGGCAGCAGAGAGCAGAAGAGAAATGGTTGACATCGCCATGGGGATGATGGGGTCCTAAATACTAGATAGAGAGTCAGAGGGAAATAATGGCGGAAACAATCAGAATTCAGTGAAAATAAAACAGCAAAGTAAATGGATTATTTATTGAGTAGAGGACTTACCGGTTGCATTACGTCACTACATGACTGTAAGGGTTGCGGAACTGGTGGCAGTGAAGTCAGACGCAGGAGAGCAGAAATAGGTAATAGCCGGAGCAGTTTAATTTCAAAACCAACGGCAATAAAAAAAATAACCTACATGGGTACAAAACCTGATGCTCACCAGTAACATAGTGCACAAGCACTTACAAACAAACAATTCCACACAAGGACATGGGGGGAACAGGGGGTTAAATACACAACACTTAATGAGGGAAATGGAAACCAGGTGTGTAGGAAAACAAGACAAAACAAATGGAAAATGAAAAGTGATCGACGATGGCTAGAAGACCGGTGACGCCGAACACCGGCCGAACAAGGAGAGGAATCAACTTCAGTGGAAGTCGTGACAATGACATACTCACTCGATCGTCATTACACACAAAAAAAACTACACGACACACCCAAAGTCTGCCGTCCGCAGATAGACCCTTCTCCAAAAATAGCGCAGCAAACTAGGTGAGAAATCCATTTGAATTGATAAGCTCTATTTACACACTTGAAATAAGTACTTATTTCTTTATTGGATCTAAAATTGGTTTATTCGGTTGATAGAGCATCCCATGTAAATAGCTAGCTAGGTATTATGGCACCCTATTACCTTTGAAGGTTTTGTGTAATCAAATCTCGTAGCACATTCAAGTGTCAGTTTTAACATTTAATTGAAAGGATAATTTAAAATCACTTGCTGTAGCATTTGTTGCCAAGTTATTCCTATCAGTGGAGGCTCCTCAAAGGAGGAAGGGGAGGACCATCCTCAGTGAATTTCATAAAAATTGTAAAGCATTGACAAACTATACTAAATATATTCACGTCACCAAATAATTGATTAAAACACACTGTTTTCAATGGTCTACAGTAGCCTAAACAACACTCTGTAGGGTAGCACCATGGTGTAGCCGAAGGACAGCTAGCTTCCGTCCTCCTCTGGGTACATTGACTTCAATACAAAACCTAGGAGGCTCATGGTTCTCACCCCCTTCCATAGACTTACACAGTAATTATGACAACTTCCAGGGGAAGTCCTCTAACCTATCAGAGCTCTTGCAGCATGAACTGGCATGTTGCCCACCCAATCAAAGGATCAGAGAATGAGTACTTAAACATAAGCTACAGCTAGCTAGCACTGCAATGTGGTGAGTAGTTGACTCAGTGAGAGAAAGACAATAGTTTTCAACAAATTAATTTATTACAAAATGAAGGAGAAGCAAGAGAGAGATTGTGATTTCTTTTCAGTTCCACTTACTTAGCTAGCAATTGAATCTGGCTAGTTTAGCCTACTCCAACAGAGGGATGCTATGTTAGCTAGCTGACTATGATTCTCCAACTGTCACGGCTGTTGAAAGGAGAGGACCAAGGTGCAGGGTGGTTGAGCGTACATTTTCATTTATTAATCAAAATGACGCTGAACAAAACAAATAACACTACAAAAAGAAACCGTGAAGCTCAAAGGCTATGTGCCCTAAACAAAGTCAACTTCCCACAAAGAAAAGAGGGGAAAAAGGGCTTCTTAAGTATGGTTCCCAATCAGAGACAACGATAGACAGCTGTCCCTGATTGAGAACCATACCCAGCCAAAACATAGAAACACCAAATAATAGAAAACTAAACATAGAATGCCCACCCCAAATCACACCATGACCAAACCAAATAGAGACATAAAAAGGCTCTCTACGGTCAGGGCGTGACACCAACAACACTGGAACTCTTTCAAGTCAAGGTAAGCTTTTGGTTTTATTAATTTATGGCCACCAGTGTAACTACTTACTGACTATACACTTTAACGTTACAGCATTATTGTAGCGGGTTTACTAACATGTTACTTCTATTAGCTATGTTGACTATGACGTTACTTTAGCTAATATGGTGACAATGATGTAGGCTGTGTGTGGCGGTTATGATGTGGTTTGGAAAGGTTTTTTCTCCTGGTCACGTGTTGTTCATTGAAGTCCACAAACGAAGGGAAAAGGTGAGAGGAGGAGAGTGCATAGAGGCTAGAATGAATACAACGTTGCTGCTATGATCAGGGGTGCATTCATTCCACCGATTCTGTTGAAAAATGTTTCTTAAACGGAAGCAAATGAAACGGTGATAAAAATACAGGAATTTATCCAATAGAAATTCTAGTTTGCAACTGTTGGATTAATGATTACACTCTAGATAAGCTAGACGCAGGCAAGACTGTGCAAGGCAGTATGAATGTGTCACTGTCATCTCAATATTTTCTCTCGACCTGTGTGCACCTACGTTGTAAATGTTCATTCATAGGCTAGGTTGTAGCAACCTCATGATGGGTACAGGGAAAATTTGAGTATCATGTAGTAGCCTAAACCCATCAATTGTACGTTGAACTGGGTGAATGGAATATGAATGACAGTCATCCAACATGCATGGTGTTATAGAAATAAGGCCATGCTAATGAAAACAAAAATGGTCCTCCCTCATCATAAACGGCACCGACCCGCACTGATTCCTATAATATGAGTCATGGAACAGCAGCATGAGAAAGCAGCACTAAGTCACTTGGAATGACTTGTGGGTACATTTGTTTTTTGTTGCCTCATGTTATTGCCTGTGTGGAAGGTGAGGTGCCTTAATAAGCACCTCTCCAAACCAATTTTATGACAGAGTAAAGGTGATTTCCAATTATAGTAAAAAAATAAGTAAATACATATTATGAGTAAATACATATTTGAACATAAATGGTAAGGCACTTCAATAAAATGAACAAACACTCATTTTCTTGTTTGCCTTGAGGCTGGTCCCATACACAACATGCGACAGGAACTCACACCTTGTCTTGAGGAGTGATTGTGTTATGTGCGTGATGATGTGTCAATAGATCACGAGAAGAATGATTCTTTCCTTTGTGAGTGATTATTATTTGCTATGCAAACTAGTATCGTGTTGGGTTTAACTTGTTAAAAGCTTCAGAAAGTTAAAAGCTTTACCATTGGCTTCCATGATTTGATGAGCTCATCAATGAGTTGATGAGCTCATCGTCAGTCAGTCATTGTTTATTAGGATCCCCATTAGTTACAGCACATGCAGCAGCTACACTTCCTGGGGTCCACACAAAACATACAAATACATAAAGTACAGAACAGTTAAAGACAAGAACATAAGATTATTACATTCAATTCTAAATAATATTGGGGGGGGGGGGGGGGGGGGGGGGAACAAGAGACAACTAAAATACTGTTTACACAATATTCATATACTGTACATATTCATATATACAGTACAAATTTAAATTATTATTTTTATTAAAGCTTTACTTTATTTTATAAAGCTAAACTTGCTTTTTGCCTGAGTAATCTCTGGTGACGGAGAATTCCACTAGGACATGACTCTATACATAACTGAGCAATGTATTATATCTGTTTTTGGTTTGGCCACAGTGAAGAAACCCATAATGGCGTGTCTGGTGGGGTATTTATGTATGTATGTATGTATGTATGAAGTGCATGCAACTAGATTATACAAGTGGTTTAGCATTTTCAACACACAAATGTTTCCTAAAAAGATCAGAGCTTGAACGAGTACAGTTGATCTTTGTGTCAAAAACGCAGAACATATTTTACAACAGACATAACTCTCCCGTTCTTCTCAACAACTTTGTCAATATGACTTGACCATGCTAACTGACCATCCAATGTTACTCCAAGGAGTTCAGCCTGTCTAAGAGAATGCTTTGAACCAAATACAATGCTTTTGGTTTTAGATGTATGATAAATGTCCATTGGGGTGAGGGCAGGGAATAATAACACACAAGTAGACAACACAAAACAAACACACATACATACACATTACACCAGGGGCGCAACTGTCACTGGAGATGTGGGGGGGCATGACCCCCCACCCTCCCAAAGATTTATAATTGCACTGTCCCTTACAAAAAATATAGTGGTCAGAGTGCAGTATAACTGCAGTATGCTGCAAATACTGTATCCAAAATAAAACTTTTTTTTTTTACTGCAGTTAGAGTGCAGTATAACTGCAGTTCAGATGTAGTACACTGCAGTTATTCTGCAATTACTGGGTCCAAAATACCACAGTTGAATTTTGTTAAAGGAATTTGATTCCTATATGTTTATTAACCAATTCAACTAGAACACTCTGCCCATTCCTAAGAATTTGTAAGATACTTATTTGCATAAAATGGAGAGAGGCCAGTCTCAAAATCAATCAATAGCGTTTAATCTCGAGAGTACTGATCATGGTACAATTTACAACAGGTTATAAACTAAAAATGACGTCATAGGTTTTAAACTGTCCTTCCTCCACACAATGGCAGTATAGTTCAGAAGCCTTCCCACATCGTCCACCACCTGTTAAATAATTTACTACTAGCCCAAGGTCTCTCCTCTCCCTTTGTAGAGATAAGATGACCCGTACGGAACACAGCATTCTAGCCAGTCTGACGATAACTTCATTCGTTTCTACCAAGGAACAGACCGTCTTTGTTCTAATTCTTGATTATAATTACACACATTATATTCAGTCCTATGATTATAATAAGATTCATACATCCATACAGTAACATAGTAGTATTCTGTTTAGTTGTAGTTTTAAGCTAAATAATGTATACCTAATTTAGTCATTATTCATCAAAATCTCATAACAAATGAAGTCGGAAGTTTACATACACTTAGGTTGGATTCATTAATTAAAACTAGTTTTTCAATCACTCCACAAATTTCTTGTTAACACACTATAGTTTTGGCAAGTCGGTTAGGACATCTACTTTGTGTATGACAAGTAATTTTTCCAACAATTGTTTACAGACAGATATTTTCAGTTATAATTCACTGTATCACAATTCCAGTGGGTCAGAAGTTTACATACACTAAGTTGACTGTGCCTTTAAACAGCTTGGAAAATTCCAGAAAATGATGTCATGGCTTTAGAAGCTTCTGATAGGCTAATTTACATAATTTGAGTCAATTGGAGGTGTACCTGTGGATGTATTTCAAGGCCTACCATCAAACTCAGTGCCTCTTTGCTTGACATCATGGGAAAATCAAAAGAAATCAGAGAAGACCTCAGAAAAAAAATTGTAGACCTCCACAAGTCTGGTTCATCCTTGGGAGCAATTTCCAAACGGCTGAAGGTACCACGTTCATCTGTACAAACAATAGTATGTAAGTATAAACACCATGGGACCACGCAGCCATCATACCACTCAGGAAGGAGACGCGTTCTGTCTCCTAGAGATGAACGTACTTTGGTTCAAAAAGTGCAAATCAATCCCAGAACAACAGCAAAGGACCTTGTGAAGATGCTGGAGGAAACCGGTACAACAGTATCTATATCCACAGTAAAACGAGTCCTATATCGACATAACCTGAAAGGCTGCTCAGTAAGGAAGAAGCCACTGCACCAAAACCACCATAAAAAAGCCAGACTACGGTTTGCAACTGCACATGGGGACAAAGATCGTACATTTTGGAGAAATGTCCTCTGGTCTGATGAAACAAAAATAGAACTGTTTTGCCATAATGACCATTGTTACGTTTTGAGGAAAAAGGGGGAGGCTTGCAAGCCTGAAGAACAACATCCCAAACATGAAGCACAGGGTGGCTGCATCATGGTGTGGGGGTGCTTTGCTGCAGGAGGGACTGGTGCACTTCACAAAATAGGTGGCATCATGAGGGAGGGAAATTATATGGATATATTGAAGCAACATCTCAAGACATCAGTCAGGAAGTTAAAGCTTGGTCGCAAATGGGTCTTCCAAATGGACAATGACCCCAAGCATACTTCCAAAGTTGTGGCAAAATGGCTTAAGGCCAACAAAGTCAAGGTATTGGAGTGGTCAAAGCCCTGACTTCAATCCCATAGATAATTTGTGGGCAGAACTGAAAAGCATGTGCGAGCATGGAGGCCTACAAACCTGACTCAGTTACACCAGCTCTGTCAGGAGGAATGGGCCAAAATTCACCCAACTTAATGTGGGAAGATTGTGGAAGGCTACCCAAAATGTTTGACCCAAGTTAAACAATTTAAAGGCAATGCTACCAAATACTAATTGAGTGCATGTAAACTTCTGACCCACTGGGAATGTGATGAAATAAATAAAATCTGAAATAAATTATTCTCTCTACTATTATTCTGACATATCACATTGTTAAAATTTAGTGGTGATCCTAACTGACCTAAGACAGGGAATTCTTACTAGGATTAATTGTCAGGAATTGTGAAAAACTGAGTTTAAATGTATTTGGCTAAGGTGTGTGTAAACTTCGACTTCAACTGTAGCTACTGCACTTTTACTGCAGTTTCAAAACGGCAATCTTTTTTTGTAAGAGTGATACAAAACACGGCACAGCTGTGCTTTAGGACCATGAGGATGCCTCACAGCAGTCGGGAAGGCTGTTTTCCGGTTTCATCTGGCTGGATTTCGGACCACACTAAGTGGTGTATGGACAGGCTGTGTGAAGGGAAAGCTTCTGAAAGGCTGGCGTATAGGAACAGCACGGGAGAGATCTACAGAGGCAGCTGCTGTCTGTGTTGCGATATGTCTCTGAGTTGTACAAACAAACAAGCAGAGCAGAAACTGGCTACTCTTTAGTTGACTGATCTAGCTGGCAAGGAAACTGCTGTTTGACAGTTACTGTTAGCTAATGTTTTCATCCCATCTTGAATGAAGTGAATTAACTACTAGCAGTTAGTTAGCTAGCTAGTAGCTACCACAGCCAGTTCAGCTCTAGCTAGCTATCTGTCAGTTCGCAGTATCTAACAGCTGTTGTGTGTATGGAAATGTTTTGTAGCCTTTTTTTCTGATATAATATACATTCATATGATTTATATGTTTAAGGTAATGTTAAGATAATGACTAAAAATATTCCACCCTGAAACGATATAATTGTATGAAATTTAGTCAGAATTAGAACAAGGACTTTTGTTCCTTTTTAGTATGTAAGCAGGGTGCAAGTGGGAAACAAATGATAAGAGGAGCTATCGACAGACAAGTTGTACTACTGTGTTCCTTACAGGACATTCTGTCTCCACCCGTGGAGGGGAGAAGCTGTTAGTTAGGCTTGCAGAAAATTATGACACATGTTGCAGATTAAAGAAACAATGTATCTGTGTAGTGGGAAAACACCAACTGTCTGAGCAAGGTATAGTTTAAGATTTGAACTTGTTTGTGTGTGTTATAAAGATTGTGTTTGCATTTTAGAGCGCTCTCGTGAATAAACATTTTGGCTATTGTAAACTGGGACTATGTCTGTTTCATTTAAACCAGAACCTTACAAACTCTGGGTTGCAGACTGAGTAGATTAATTTAAGTTTATGAACATTGATAATAAAATTCTTGTGACATTTTCCCTCCCATTTCAACATAATTCAGTTTGATAATGTACCAATGTACCATCACCTAGAGCTAGCCAAAAGTTGGCTAGCTCACTAACTTTAGCTATTATCTTTTGCATCAATCACACTAGATCTGAATCAAATGATGAAACCAGTGGCCAAATAACTGAAGACCGATATTCTGACATTTTACAGGGCAATGTACAGTGGGGCAAAAAAGTATTTAGTCAGCCACCAATTGTGCAAGTTCTCCCACTTAAAAAGATGAGGCCTGTAATTTTCATCATAGGTACACTTCAACTATGACAGACAAAATAAGAAAAATATCCAGAAAATCACATTGTAGGATTTTTAATGAATTTATTTGCAAATTATGGTGGAAAAAAAGTATTTGGTCACCTACAAACAAGCAAGATTTCTGGCTCTCACAGACCTTCTTTAAGAGGCTCCTCAGTCCTCCACTCGTTACATGTATTAATGGCACCTGTTTGAACTTGTTATCAGTATAAAAGACACCTGTCCACAACCTCAAACAGTCACACTCCAAACTCCACTATGGCCAAAACCAAAGAGCTGTCAAAGGACACCAGAAACAAAATTGTAGACCTGTACCAGGCTGGGAAGACTGAATCTGCAATAGGTAAGCAGCTTGGCTCGAAGAAATCAACTGTGGGAGCAATTATTAGGAAATGGAAGACATACAAGACCACTGATAATCGCCCTCGATCTGGGGCTCCACACAAGATCACACCCCGTGGGGTCAAAATGATCACAAGAACGGTGAGCAAAAATCCCAGAACCACACGGGGGGACCTAGTGAATGACCTGCAGAGAACTGGGACCAAAGTAACAAAGCCTATCATCAGTAACACACTACGCCGCCAGGGACTCAAATCCTGCAGTGCCAGACGTGTCCCCCTGCTTAAGCCAGTACATGTCCAGGCCCATCTGAAGTTTGCTAGAGAGCATTTGGATGATCCAGAAGAAGATTGGGAGAATGTCATATGGTCAGATGAAACCAAAATATAACTTTTTGGTAAAAACTCAACTAGTCGTGTTTGGAGGACAAAGAATGCTGAGTTGCATCCAAAGAAAACCATACCTACTGTGAAGCATGGGGTTGGAAACATCATGCTTTGGGGCTGTTTTTCTGCAAAGGGACCAGGACGACTGATCCGTGTAAAGGAAAGAATGAATGGGACCATGTATCGTGAGATTTTGAGTGAAAACCTCCTTCCATCAGCAAGGGCATTGAAGATGAAACGTGGCTGGGTCTTTCAGCATGACAATGTTCCCAAACACACTGCCCGGGCCATGAAGGAGTGGCTTCGTAAGAAGCATTTCAAGGTCCTGGAGTGGCCTAGCCAGTCTCCAGATCTCAACCCCATAGAAAATCTTTGGAGGGAGTTGAAAGTCCGTGTTGCCCAGCAACAGCCCCAAAACATCACTGCTCTAGAGGAGATCTGCATGGAGGAATGGGCCAAAATACCAGCAACAGTGTGTGAAAACCTTGTGAAGACTTACAGAAAACGTTTGACCTCTGTCATTGCCAACAAAGGGTATATAACAAAGTATTAAGATAAACTTTTGTTATTGACCAAATACTTATTTTCCACCACAATTTGCAAATAAATTCATTAAAAATCCTACAATGTGATTTTCTGGATTTTTCTCCTCATTTCGTCTGTCATAGTTGAAGTGTACCTATGATAAATTACAGGCCTCTCTCATCTTTTTAAGTGGGAGAACTTGCACAATTGGTGGCTGACTAAATACTTTTTTGCCCCACTGTATGTGTATTAGTCAGTATAGCAATGTAACGTTATTGATCTGTCAGTTTCCCTAGTTAATTACCTACTTACCTACGTTTTAAACAGCACTACAGGCTTCACTGTCATGGTGCTCAGTCAGTACACAACATTATGGTCATCATGTCTTAGCAGGATCAGGTGGTGACAGGTGTCCCTGCAGGGTCAGGCAGCCAGGGAAAAACAATCTGTGACAGCGCAGAAGTGAACTTTTGCAGATACAACACTTTATTCTCTACTGTGCAGCAAACATTTGACAAGCAAGAAACGTCCAAGATTGAACTTATTTTAAGGCAGTATGACAAACCTCTAAAGTTGATTACCAAACTGTATCAAGAGTTATTAGAGGCTTTTCCCAATGACACAAAACAGACCTGGAAGACATTATTGATGATAATGGACACAGACTATGTATACAAAAGTATGTGGACACACCTTCAAATTAATGGATTTGGCTATATCAGCCACACCCGTTGCTGACAGGTGTATAAAGTCGAGCACACAGCCATGCAATCTCCATAGACAAACAATGGCAGTAGAATGGCCTTACTGAAGAGCTCAGTGACTTTCAACATTGCACCGTCATAGCATGACACCTTTCCAACAAGTCAGTTAATCAAATTTCTGCCCTGCTAGAGCTGCACTGGTCAACTGTAAGTGCTGTTATTGAAAATGGAAACGTCTAGGTTCAACAACAGCTCGGACACGAAGTGGTAGGCCACACAAACTCACAGAACAGGACTGCCAAGTGCTGAAGTGCGTAGCGCATAAAAATTGTCTGTCCTCTGTTGCAACACTCACTACCGTGTTCCAAACTGCCTCTGGAATTAACGTCAGCACAAGAACTGTTCGTCGGGAGCTTCATGAAATGGGTTTCCATGGCCGAGCAGCCGCACATAAGCATAAGATCACCATGCGCAATGCAAAGCGTCGGCTGGAGTGGTGTAAAGCTCGCCGCCATTAGACTCTGGAGCAGTGGAAATGTGTTCTCTGGAGTGATGAATCCTGCTTCACCATCTGGCAGTCCGACGGACGAATCTGTGTTTAGTGGATGTCACAAGAACACTTCTTGCCCGAATGCATAGTGCCGACGGTAAAGTTTGGTGGAAGAGGAATAATGGTCTGGGGCTGTTTTTCATGATTCGGGCTAGGCCCCTTAGTTCCCGTGAAGGGAAATCTTAACGCTACAGCATACAATGACATTCTAGACAATTCTGTGCTTCCAACTTTGAGGCAACAGTTTGGGGAATGCCCTTTCCTGTTTCAGCATGACAATGCCCAAGTGCACAAAGCGAGGTCCATACAGAAATGGTTTGTCAAGATCGGTGTATAAGAACTTGACTGGCCTGCACAGAGCCCTGACCTCAACCCCATCGAACACCTTTGGGATGAATTGGAACACGACTGCAAGCCGGCCTAATCGCCCAACATCAGTGCTCGACCTCACTAATGCTCTTGTGGCTGAATGGTAGCAAGTCTTCACAGCAATGTTCCAAGGTCTAGTAGAAAGTCTCCACAGAAGAGTGGAGGCTGTTATAGCAGCAAAGAGGGGAAACAACTCCATATTATTGGCCATGATTTTGAATGAGATATTTGACAAGCAGGTGTCCACATACTTGTGATCATGTAGCATGTGTTAGAATGCTCTGTCATGTTCATATAATTCAGACATAAATTACTGCAGTTTAAGACCATCTATAGAACAAACTATATGCCAGTGAAACTGAATAACATGCCCTCAGAATTGTAATTCCTCTGCTGGATGTGTAAAACACAAAAGGGAACATATTTGCACATGTTATGATCTTGTGAAGGCTGGCTGAATTCTGGCAAAGAGTGTTATTTTATCTCAGCATGTCTACAGATTCTCCCTTCTCCTTGTTTTTGTTTGCTTGGAAATGTTGATACTGGAGACTTATCAGAAGAAACTGTGTAACCTAGAATTTATAGCGGCTAAGAAATGCATTGACATTCATTGGAAGGTTGGTTATCCTCCCACAATAGATGGCAGAAATGATTAAGGGTATACTGTGCAACCGTTATAAGGCCTGGATGCCTTATATGGAATACAGTACAACAAAAGTATTGAAAACATGCCCACTTCAGGGGAGATACCTATTTAGGCAATCTGCCGTACAGTTGGTTGTCACTCTGGCCTTGGCTCAACACCTGAAACCAATAATGAATGATTCACTAAGATTCTCAAGCTGAGTGGGGTGTGTTGGGTTGGGGCGCTACAGGGCTGTGGACTCTTCGGGACAGGACAGGGTGATCCATATATATTGTGTGCAAGTAAAAAGAAGTCTACAGTAGGCCTATGATATGAATTATATGGAGGATGTACTGTTTTTGTGTGTTAATGTGTAGGTGTATGTGTTTTTATAAAACGTTTGTTTTCCAAACCTTCCCTTGAGACCAAAAAAAAGATGGGAAGGCAGTTGTGTTGGGGAGAGAGTTGAGTTATTGAATAGACTGGTGGGGGTTGTGGCGTGCAGGCGGCTCGGAATGGTTGCAATTTAATATGTCTTAAAGACAATCAAAAGTTAAGACTTATTACCTCATTTGTTAGGCTACTGGTTAAAGGTGCGACCCAATATTGATTATTGAATTATCGTTGATCTAGTTCACTCTTATCAATCACTTAAACATTTAATAACGATCTTCACTAGCTTAATGACAGTGGGCCTTTTTGCTTACTTTTTGATGTTCCAAATAGAGACAGCTAGAAGGGCCATGGGTCATATTAGATTGTGTAGAAATGCAGGAAATTAGCTTTAGATGCCCCCAAAAAATGGGAGGACCCCCAACCCCCCTGCCAAGTTATGTCCCGCCCATTTCTAAAACCAAAGTTGCGGCCCTGCTTTACACACACTTTTACACTCATAATTTGCTGTTGCTACTCTGTTCTTTATTTTACTCTTATTATTATTATTATTATCTATCCTGATGCCTAGTCACTTTACCCTGCCTTCATGTACATATCTCCCTCAAATACCTTATTATTATCTATCCTGATGCCTAGTCACTTTACCCTGCCTTCATGTACATACAGTATCTCCCTCAAATACCTTATTATTATTATCTATCCTGATGCCTAGTCACTTTACCCTGCCTTCATGTACATAACTACATCAAATACCTTGTACATCTGCACATTGATTTGGAACTGGTACTCCCTATATATAGTGCCATTATTGTGTATTTAATTTGATTCCTCGCGTTACTATTTTAAAAAACAAAACAACTATTGTTGCTCATAAGCAAGCATTTCACGGTAAAGTCTACACCAGTTGTATTCAGCGCATGTGACAAATACAATTTCATACGTGTACTTGACGTTTTTGACTATCTCCAAGACGGGGGCGTGCCCAGCCTGGTTCCTCCTTAAGTCCACAAATCAACTCCCTTGTTTTGCTGACGTTGAGAGAGAGGTTGTTTACCTGGCGCCACACCGTCAGAATGCCTACTGTTGGCCGTCTCCTCGTTATTGGTAATCAGGTCTGTTACTGTCGCGTCGTCAGCAAACTTGATGAATGTGTTGGAGGTGTGCATGGCCACGCAAACATGGGTGAACAGGGAGTATAGGAGGGGGCTGAGCACGAACTAAACTTGGAGTCACGCAAGGATATGTTGTGTGGTCCTCCCACTACGACTCAGGAAACCATGCAGTTTATTAGAGTACAGATGAAATAAGTTACAATGAACTTCACATGGTGATGAAAGTGCACGGTGATGAGCTTTATGGTCCTTTCCAGTTTGAACTGTGTGAGGCCACACAGTCGTTGGTATACAGGGAGTAAAGGAGGGCACTGAGGACGCACCCTTGTGGGGCCCCTGTGTTGAGGATCAATGTGGAGGAGGTTATGTTGCCTACCCTCACCACCTGGCCCCTCAGGAAGTCCTGGACCCAGTTGCATAGGGAGGAGTTTAGTCCCAGGGCTGTGAGCTTTGTGCTACGCTTAGAGGGCACTAAAGGTATTGAAGTCTGAGCTGTAGTCGAACAGTATCCTCACATATTCATTCCTCTTGTCCAGATGGGTGAGGGCAGTGTGCAGTGCAATGGCGATTGCGTTGTCCGTGGATCTGTCGGGCTGTAGGTAGAGAGGGTTGAGTGTATCGGGAGGAAGGATGTGATGTTTCTTGTGCACAGGGATGATAGTTGACATCTTGAAGCAGGTGGGGGATAACGACCTGTGCTAGAGATTGAAAATGTCCGTCAACACAACAGCTAGCTGGTCTGCACATGCACTGAGGGTGCAGCTACGGAGGATAGTGAGGGTTAAGCAAGTAGCCCTCGTTGTCCTCAGAGGCTCTCCTCGGCATCTGAGTCGTTTCGCTCAAAGTGCTAAAAAAAAAGGTGTTTAGCTTGTCTAGTAGGGTGGCGTTGGTGTCCGCGAAGTGACTGGCTTTCTTTTTGTAATCCATGATCGTTAGAAGCCCCAACCCGCTGAATTGCTCCTCCACTTTGACCCTATACATGTGTCTCACCATCTTGATCAATCTGCGTAGGTCGTATTTTTACTGTATAACCATACAAATTGTCCCTGGTCACCTTGCCGTGTTTATAAGCAGCATCTCTCCTTCAGTTTCCTGACAAGTCTGCCATCAGTTTTGGATTCAGCTAAGTTTTGAAATTCACCATCAGAATCACATCTATGCATTTTTTGATGAATCATGTGGCTGAGTTGGCATATTCATTAATGTTATCGCTAGAGGCAACCCGGAACATATTCCAGTCCACGTGATCAAAACAGTCTTGGAGCATGGATTCTGATTGGTCAGACCAGCGCTGTACAGACCTGACCACCGGAACTTTGAGTCTTTGTTTGTAGGCGGTGTGGAGCAAAATGGAGTCATGGTCAGATTTGCTAAAAGGATGGGAAATGGCTTTATACCGTGTCGAAAAGGCGTGTAGCAGTGGTCCAGGATAGAATCTCTGCGAGTTGGACAGTCAATGTGTTCATAGCAATTCAATAAATTTGTTTTGTTAAAGTCCCACGCCTCCGGGTACGCAGTCTCTAGTTTGTTCAGGGTCCAATTAAGTATTTTTGGTGTCTGCTTGGGGTGGGATGTAGAAAGACATAGCGATAATCCCTGCCAACTCTTTCGGAAGATAAAAATGGCGACATTTGATGACCAAGTATTCCAAGTCGAGAGAGCAAAAGCTCGCAAGTTCCTGTGCATTTCCCCCATCGCACCACTTGTTATTGGTCATAAAACAGAACCTTCCAACTTTGTTCTTGCCAGAGAGAGCCCTCTCCTATCTGCTCGATGTGTAAAACCCGCTGGTTGTATATCATTCATTTGGATGTCAGAGGAAAGCCAGGTCAGAAAAACAGAGTATGTTACAAAATCAGATGTAACCCTGGAAGGAGAACCTCGATCTGAGTTCGTCAAGTTTATTCACTAATGATTGAACATTGGCAAGTTCAATCCTCATATTCCAATAGTTCTGCCCGGGTGTATGACGTTTGCACGAAACAAACTGAGTAAGAACATTTGAGAAAATCACTAGGAAAAACACTAGAAAAAGTAGAAACCTGTAATGTTTTGTAGGAGCTCAAGGCGAGGCACCATCCGTGATGTAGTGTGTGCAATCAGCATACAGTCATTTTAGCTTCTTGTAAGACAAGTGGCAAATAATTTGTAAAAATAGAGTAACGGCCCAAGAGAACCGCCCTGAGGGATACCGCACTGTACATATGTTAGAGAAGCTTCCATTGAATACTTGAGTTCTATTGGATAAGTAACTCTCCAACCATGTGATGGTAGGTGATGCAAAGCCATAACAAGGGACGTTTTTTCAACAACAAATTGATAATATAATATCAAAGGCTGCACTGAAATCTAACAATACAGCTCCAACTATCATCTTATTATCCATCCATCAGTCATCTGAGTCAGTGCAGTACAGGTTGAGTCCCCTTCCATACTTGCAAGTCAGTAGTTTCCTTGTTCTTTGACAAACAATTTTCTCCATCAGTTTAGTAAGAACAGGCAGCAACCTAATTGGGTGGCTGTTAGAGCCAGCAAAGGGTGCTTTACTATTTTTAGGATGTGGAATTACTTTAGCTTCCTTCCACACCTATGGACACACTCCTTTAGGCTTAAGTTAAAGACATGGCAAATAGGGGTGGCAAGACAGTCTGCTACCATTCTCAACAGTTTTCCATCTAGGCTGACTATACCTGGTGCCTTATCATTATTAGGCTACCCTAATGGAAGTGGTTAGAGCGTTGGACTAGTAACCGGAAGGTTGCAAGTTCAAACCCCCGAGCTGACAAGGTACAAATTTGAAATTCTGCCCCTGAACAGGCAGTTAACCCACTGTTCCTAGGCCGTCATTGAAAATAAGAATTTGTTCTTAACTGACTTGCCTAGTTAAATAAAAGGTCAAATAAAATAAATATATTTAAAAAAATGACAGATAATTGTTTTCCCACCTCTTCCATACAAACTTGACCAAATTCCAAATGGCAATGCTTTCATTATTAGATCTTTAATATGCAAATATGATGGTTCACTGTGTAATGTTGTCCTTTCACTTCTGCTTGTCCTGGAGTACCCCCAACAGTACACAGTTTAGTTGACAAACAACTCATTCAACTCATTGAGGGCTTGATTAGTTGAATCAGGTGTGTTTGTCCAGGATTACAATAAATATGTGTACTGTTGGGGGTTCTCAAGAACCAGGGTTGGGAAACACTGATGTAGCCAATAATTTCAAATGACTATTCACAAACTGGACAAACAGAAGTTAAATGACATTACACAGTTAAGTTTAGTCACAAAAGTTCTCAATTGATAGTTTGTCAACCAACCAGCTGAGCAGCCAATTTCTGAACAATACAAATTTTCCATTCCTCATCGATCCAGGCGGCTCTAACAGTTCAGTTAGTTTAACAGGTGCATGTTTGTCAACAATTGACAAGAATACTTTTACAGACTCCGAGTACTGCATCTGGTTTCCCCTCCTTATACATCAGACCAACATAAATGTTTTACATCTTCAATAAAAGAGACCTATGATAGCTTATTAAATACCTTTAGGCCCCGCCTTTGGCATTCCTTGTTATTGCCACAATGTTATGGTCAATACAGCCAATGGGAACTGACATTGCTTTGGAGCGAAGCTATGCCGCATTAGTGAAGATATGATCAATACAAGTGGATGGCACAGATCCAACACTATTGGTTTACACTAGTTGGTTGAGAGATAACCTGGGTCATGTTACAGTCTCACATACACACAGTAAGAAGCTTCATCTTGAGTAGAACCAGTCAATGTTCAGGTCACCGAGAAAATACGTCCGTTAGATAAGGTCTCGGATGCTAACACCACACACATTCTCCAGATACTGACAGTTTGCGCTTGGTGGCCTATAGCAGCACCCTAAAAGAAGAGGCTTCAGATGAAGCAGGTGAACCTGCAATCACAGCACTTCTACTTCATTTGTCATGAGATCCTCGGAGCTTTACAAAAATATGTCTCCACATAAACATTTCTAGAATGTTATATCATCAAAATTGCTGTTTTGAGTCTCAATATGTTCTGTTAATTAACAGATAAGACTGAGTCATCTAATTATTCCTCAGAAAGCAATGTCCAACTGATCGCCCCATTCCCTCTAAAAGAAAGTCCCCTGGCATTACAATGGCACTCCATTTCACCACAGGCTTTCCCCATCATTTAAATAAATTTTGAATAATTAAAAAGTATATTAAAATGCAGAAAAATACCACGCACAAACCAGAAAGTCAGATTCGATTTTTCAGACCTATTTTACACTTTATTAAATGAGATCATTTCATACAGACAGTTTGGTTCTCTCCCTCCTTCACTCTCCTCCCTCATCCCAAAAACACACACCAGTTCTCCTGGCCAGGATGACGCAATTGAAACAGGATTGGAATGAAAAATGACTGATCCACGTCACAGAACAGTAAAAGTGACCTCACTTGGGTTGCTATACATACACATGTTGATACACACGCAACATGGTACTTATAGGATAAACACTAGTAGCCTGATACTGCTAAGATTTAGTTATGAAACCAGCAGCTAGGCAGGTACATAAAACACACACTTCCACACACGCTCACGGAAGCACACACAGAAGGGGAGGGGGGTTGGTACATGGCTCGTCGTACTGCAGTCACTGAATTTTGTCTATGGCTGCCATTTTAAAAGCAGCAGAGGTCAGAATTGTCCGTGATGGGCTCAGGCATTGTCAAGGGCGGGGGGCTGGCTGCATCAACCGACCTTGTCGCCATCATGGCCCTCAGGTTTACCCTTCACATTACACTGGGTAAAAAAAGGTATTATGGCTCCTCTGCACCCAACATGACACTTTCACACACTTGAAATCTTCTTTTAGGTACCCATTGTAATGAATGGGGGGCAAGTCATTGGCCGAATGGTTGTCTGGTAAACTCAAAACAGCCCACACTCAAATGTCCCTGCCATAGGTCAGTACATATGTGAAACTGGAAATTATTTAGTTGGAATCGTACCAGAGTGATTAAATCTTATGTCCAACCAAAACACCTTTTCCCCATTCAAAAAAGTAACTTGCTTTAAAATACCAATGTGTAGGTGCCAAGTACAGTACATTTGACATAATGCCCACAAAACAGTTAGGTGCCTCAACCTCTCCCTACATGAGAGAACACCAAGTGAGCAATAAATAAAGCAGCGAGATACAGTACAATCGTATGTTGATGGGGTGCACAACCAGAGAGATGGAGAGAGAGACAACAAATAGGGAGATCTTTTTTTTTTTTTTTTAGGGGGGTATTTACATCTTAAATCAGGACATCGAAAACAAATTGTATTTACAGACTTTTGAATGGAAATGAGACCAGTCAGTTACGGACGGCTTCAACAGGTAATGGAAAATAAACGCTAATACAAATAACGAGGAAAATGGAAAAAAAGTGGGTGATATTTACAGATGTGCAATAAGATGAGGGGGGGGCATGGGTTAGGGAGAGAAGCAAATGGAATCCAAAACGATATGCTACATTTCAAGCAAATCAGTTGGGACTCTGGGCTAGGAAGCAGATGGCTTCAAAGAGATAAAGGGAGGGAAAATTAGTTATTTAAATCAATGTCAGCACATGAGGGTTGTTCATACAAGGGGGTGGCTGAGGTTGTACAATAGCATAACGCGCCTGCACTAGAAAGCATTCAAGTGGTCATTACTGAGAACTGAGCTAAACCTACAACACTGGCTTTTTAAAAACGGTGCAGTTTGAATTGGCGGGTACAATTCTTCACATGAACACACAAATACTCCGCTATTCCCCCACCCTTCAATTTCTCACTTATTCTCATGAACTCCCACAAGCACATAGCAAAGTACAAGCCTATAGGACTACTATGAACTAGCCATCTGCCCTTCTACACCAGTAACAGAGTATGTCTTCACACAGACCCACCTTGACTCCCATTTCAGAGAATTTATTATAAGGAACTGGGATCATGGGTCTGTGTCAAAGTCCAAACTGGAGTTAACTACTCTATATAGTATATATTTATGTCCATATGGCTGAACCCCCATAGTTGATAATCCCTTCGGCCTCTACAATCTAGACGGGTGCCACACTGACAAAGATTATTTCTTAGATTCTTAAGTGTGCTGCGAAAAGTCCACTTTCTTCACTGCAAATTTGAAATTAACATCTCTCAACACAGCACGGGTTTGTTTATAGTTTCAGAAAGCTCCCTCTTTCAAATCAAGAGTTCTGAAGAGTTCATGCTATGAATGGATAACAAGCACCAAATATAATTGATGGTATGCCATTTATTGAAGCCAATAGGAAGGTGACAATTGACTACCACAGCAGTCTTAATCATCGATAGCACCTTGATCGTCTTCCCACGGACAGTAAAAGTAGGCTCAGTTTGGGATTGTCAGTGGGAGAGATGCTGCTACATAGATGTGAATCCTGGATCTCTCAAACTCCACCACCCTCTGTCAAATCTTTTCCTTTAGGTCCTCAACACACATGGGAAATTGCTAGCAAGTACGGCTACCAATTATAACTTGCACTCCCGTTTCAATGTAAAAACTCAGTGCCTTTTCCGAAGCAAATTAAAAAATAAATACATTTACAAGTAAAAGAAAAAAGCAGCTGTCATTTAATCTATTTTTAAATATAATTTAAAAGTATAAAACAAAACACAGCCTCTTCATCTCTCCATCTTGCAACCAACACCATTTTATCCCATTAGAATCATTTGGTCGCATCGTAGACTAACTGGGGAAACACCTCAATTGGCTTCTAGAGACAAACTCCTGTTCACTTTGTGTGTGGTGGTGGCAGGAACTCTTCATGAAGTTCTCAGTCAAATAAATAAAACAGAATAAAAAGAAAAAAATACCTTGATTTAAAAAAAGAAAAAAAGATTTTAAAAAGTATTATAGCGAGGACCTGTCCCACCTACTGGAGCTTTAAATGTCACCCCCAACAGCAGGGACATGAGTGTTATAAACAGCCGGAGAGAAAGAGGGCCAAAGGAGATGCAGCGAGGGAGTGGGATAACACTTAAGGTGTCAGTACATGAGAAAGTGTGTTTGTGTCTCCAACTCTTAGCCTGTAGTGCTGATCGAGTTTCAATTTCATGTAACAAAACTACCTTGTCAGCTAATGATCTCCTCTTCCGGCTATGAATGGTTTGTTCAATGTATGTACAGTACAAAAAAAGGTATGTTTGTAACCAATGGGGAAAAATAACAAGCAGCGAGGAAGAAAGAAGCAATACAATGTGTGTGTGTGTGTGTGTGTGTGTGTGTGTGTGTGTGTGTGTGTGTGTGTGTGTTTAGGCTGGCAGACAGAGGTGTGTGTGTGCGTGTGTGTGTGTGTGTGTGTGTGTGTGTGTGTCGGGCTGGCAGACCGAGGGTTTGCAGGGACATTTCAGGTGCTGTTGTTTAGTGATCCGGGTACAGAGCCGTGCTGAGAAGAGCCGTCTAACCCAGAGCCATCTACAAAGGGATAGGGGAAAGAGGAAGGGAAGTGGCAGAGAGATAGTGTTAGGTATATTGAGAGGATATAATACATTGCTTTTGCTTGTCAGGAATATACTGGAAACATAAGCAATTACACAGCTTATTGTAGTAAGACCTCTAAAACTGATTAGAAAACCCGTCCCAGGTTTCCAGTTAGAGGACCTCCTTTAGACTACAAACATTCTCAATGCAGAAAGGTGCAGTTCTCAATGCAGAAAGGTGGGGTTCTCAATGCAGAAAGGGACCAACATGTGTCTCTCAGACTGGTGCCCCTTTGGCTGCTGTCTTCTACAGAAAGGTTACTTTGACCAGAAACATGACATTCTTTTTGCCATTTGTAAAAGCAGCATGCACCTTACTATCCATTTGGATGCAGCTTGGAGCTCCACCTAACCTAGAATATCTGCAAGCCAATCACTGCTTCATAACACCAGGTGCAGATATGGGAATGTATGATTGACAGCTACTCTATCTACTGAAGTGAAATGCGTAGCCAATGCCTATGCTTGGAGACGGGGCGGGGCTCATACCAGAGGACGCAGTCTGTGCGCGGGCATGAGGAGGAATGAGGGTGGAGTTCAGCTGGGGCTGGATTGACAGTTCTGGAAGGAGAGACAAGAGATGGGAAATAGCATTCGTTTTATAAGACTGTGGTAAGACCAAGGTAATCACATTTCAAAATTAGGTCAAAGTCTTAAAACACATACTACAATACATATTGAAACAAATATATTCTAAACTTCATATTGTAGATATTCTGCACCTACTTTTAGGATATATGCATAGGTTACAAAACAAAGTTGGGGTCAGGTCCATTTACATTCTTGAATTGAAGTTTAAATTGATTCCCTGAATTTAAATCGAGTCAACCCCTTTCAGGTCACAGAAAGCCAGGGGTCAACGAGGTGTACTGACCGGTGGTGCTGAAGTTGAAGAGAAGGGGCAGCTCTCGGCCGCTAGGCAGCCGGGCGTTGGGCTGGCGCAACTCGTCGAAGAAGGAGTGAGCGCAGGCCTCCAGGGGCGAAAAGCGCGTGACCGGGGTGTATTCCAGCAGGCGCGAGCACAGGGCGACGGCCTCCGGAGGGGAGCGAGGCTTAAACACCTGTAAGGAGGTGGTACAAGGACACAGACAACATGAAAGAGTTGCATTCAAAATAAGACATTAGTTGAAAGCCAAAAATAGAATAATGTTTACACACACACAATAACCATTTACCTTAGTCCAGGGATGCGCTTTGATCTGGGGGAATTTGAACTCTGTGTAGTTGGGGTTCATTTCACGAATCTGTTCACGTGTTGGAGTTCCCAAAACCTGAGTAGCAGACATACAAGTATACAGTTAGTAGTGTACAATGGGTATCATTTGGTTTCTCTCCACAGCACTGATTATAATCCACCCCCCCCCCCACACACACAATGCTAATATGTTATCAGAATGTCAGGTATTTTGTCCCTGTAGTGTAAACCATAAACAAAAACACACCCTTTTCCTATTTACTCACCTTGATGATCTCTACTAGCTGGTCCACTCCGCTGTCCCCGGGGAAGATGGGCTGTCCCAGCAGCAGTTCGGCCAGCACGCAGCCCGCCGACCAGATGTCGATGTTGGCCGTGTAGTCGGTGGCGCCGAAGATGAGCTCTGGGGCGCGGTAGTACCGCGAACAGATGTACGACACGTTGGGCTCCCCACGAATCAGCTGCTTAGCACTGCAGGCAGGGGTCAACCGCAGAGGTTAAAGGTTAGACCAGGGGTTCAAACTTTTTGGGCCCACGACCCCATTCTGATATCTGAAAACTTTTGTGACCCCAACAATTAAAATTGGGGCTATGGTAGTCAATTGCAAAACATTCAAACAGTATTTCTGATTGTATTCTCAACTCACCATCATATATATTTGTAATGTGGGGTTATGACAAATTGCAAAGGAGTCTGACAATTTCTCTTATCTCACCGGCACTAATGAGATGGGTGTGCTTGACGCATGTTGCGTCGGAGCGTCTCAAAGTCAGTGAATGCGTGTTCTGCAGCATTCGGTCACATGACAACTCAATCAGATGTATTGATTTCACTTACTGGCATGTCAACTGAGCCAGGATCACAGTCAAATGGATTTCGCTGATTCGGACACTAGTCTGTAGATTTTTTGGGGGTATTTCCCCTGCATGCCTGCGTTCAGTTTGTTCTTTTTCAAAAAAAAGTGTCTGTTACATAGGTAAGGAGACAACTTTTCTTACACAGAAAGTCAGTCTGTATTTACATCCATTGCGAATGACAACAGTTCCCCTCGCAACTCCAAAAAAAAAAAAAAAAAAAACAATCCAACACTCCCCCTCGATAACCACCAAGCCTCAAAGTGAAATAGAACAGTCATGCTCTGATCCCGTATCTCCATGTAGTTTACAATTGAAGTTACCTGCTGAATATCTCCAGGTTCTGCGCTCAGCTTTTTTGCCGCCAGTTGCTCTCGTGTATCCATTATTGCTCAGTGGATGTGATGGGGGTGGGGTCACCTTGGGGTCGTGATAGGGGCTGCACCAAATGTTTGATGTATTATAATAATTGATTATGTTTAATTAATAGAAGGGGAAGGGGTATAAGACCCCTCCCCCACTACAGAGTCCTGGACCACAGATTAGCAATACATAGATTCATTATAATGTTTAATATTGTTCCACAGTTCCTTTCTAGTCTCGGCTTCTTATAAGAAACGGTCTGAGAGATGTGAGTTATTGCAGTCAAAACAGGGTGTCTGTGAGAAAGCGCCTCAAGGCTAAAAGAGATTCATAGACACAGAACCCTGCAGGGGAGTGAAAGAGATGAGACTAGTCAGACATACCACTATAAAGAAACTTGGAGAGTGGAAGATTACTGCGGAGCGCTTAGAAAACACTGGAACTATTGTCTCTCCTGCAAGTTTGTATAACTGTATATGCATGAGCTTGGTCTCATGAGTAGAAGGTGTTGACGTAGGCAGTTAACATCACTAGGGGTTGACTGCAAGCGTATTAAAGCAACTTGGACCCTTCCCTATTTTGCAGAACTTTACTCGGAAACATGCGTGCTATGTTGCCATGGTCAACTCCTGTCTGCAATTGCATTAAAAAAATTTTGATTGATTTACTTAAAGATATTGTCTGATTTCACCAATAAGCAAATGATTGACAAGGAACATACCTCAACCTGTGTATCATACAATGCGTCCATATGGCAGAGGGAGATATTCATAACTAGAGTGCAGAGGCCTGCCCGCTGTCCTGTGATAGATGGAGCCCCATCTGTGGAAAAGCCCACCTTCGATCCCATGGAATTGGTTGTGTCAGTATAGCCACGCAGCACACTGAACAGCCCCTGTGCCGTTTCATGCTCAAAACAACATGTCCTCGTGAAAAGCATCCCCCTACATGTAGCGAACGAAGGTCAATGCATCTCGGCCCTCACAGCTAACGTCCATTTGGAGAGCACAAGGTAGGGAATTTCCTCAGTTTCCTCTTGATTGCTAGCTATTGCATCAATTCTTAGTTTCACAGAGTTATCTGACAAAGGTATTGATGGAAGTTTGTGCCTCCCCACACATCGTTTTCACCATATTAATTGCGGCCGGTAATATCTCCTTTCACCATGGGAGTGGTTCAAGTGTAACGATCAAGTGCGGCCTTTTCCCCACAATTTAAGGGAGCTCTGGTAGAATTTTTACTTATAGATTTGAATAATTTTATTTTGATTTTTAAGGTTGATATATATATATATATATATATATATATATACACACACACACACATCTCATCTTTGTCTCTCAATCTTTGTGGTTAACCAGAGTATTCTAAAATAAATCTAGTTGAAGCTAATACAGTCTCCTAAGCTGAGTCTAGGTTATGCCAAGACCGTGTTCTTACAATACTCCCATCTCTAACCACTGCACCAGTTGTTACTGGTAAGAAAAGCATTAGATGCTTAGCAAGTAGAGCCATGCAGGCCTAACCATGTGGTATGGGAATATACACGGCTCTTTGGTGCCTCCTTGAGACCACCTGACCACACTACCCTTTGGTGTTTAGCGGAAACTAAGGTATACAGCACGAGATAAACCAATAAACGAGGGGTGGGTCTCCCACGTCTCAGTGTAGTTCTATTTTTTTTTATACCGAAGTTAATATCTCAGTGAGATTTCTACTTATTGATTTACAATTAAGAAGCGCAGTGTATACTTTTTTTTTTATAGAAAACAGCCCTGCATCTGTCTGCATAGTAATAGAACTGGATGTACTATGGGGAAAATACACATGAAAAGGGTGTGAGTAGGTAACTGTAACTAAGGACAACTGGATCAGTGTTGCATAGCCCCATTCAAGGGAGGGCATAGATCAATTTCACATTCTGTCTGGTTGAGCCCATTTATTCAACCAGAACACATAAGACCCAAGTGTACTTCAATACTAGGTACCTGTCAGTCATATTGGATCAATAGCATGTTAACACACTGTGTGGAGGGAAATATCTGACCAGCTTACCTCCCAAAGTCACAGAGCTTTAGGATGGCCGTTTCAGGGTCCACCAACAGGTTCTGGGGTTTGATGTCTCGGTGGCAGACACCCTGGGAATGGATATAGGCCAGGCTGCGAAACAGCTGGTACATGTACACCTGAGAAGAGACAAAATGTCCGAACAGAGACCAATTAGAACTATAAACAAATCAATAAGAGGGAGTCATTATGTGTCAATGCCAAGCCTGCCCGGAAGAGTAAACAAAAAAGAAGATTGATAATTGAATGACTTATACTGGACAAAGTCCAATGAACAGACGCTGCGGCAAGCAAAAGGTGGGACAATGAAAGAGAGCAAGTGAAAAAGAAGGCGAGAGAGTTTACCTTGACGTAAATGATCGGAATGATGCTTTTGGCCTTGTTGAAATGCCGGGCCACCCTGTACACGGTCTCCGGGACAAAGTCCAGCACCAGGTTGAGATACACCTCATCCTTCTGTATAGGGGGAAGAGAACTGAAAATCACTATATGACTACACTAAATCATAACTCCATACGTCCTCAGATTATTCTTGTACAATGAAAAAGCACTTTACAAATGTAACAAACTTTGTAGTGGGAAAAATGACTCATTTGAAGAGGAAACAGACAGTTCAGGTGCTCAGTGTGCCAAAAACAATGGATGGCAACCTACCTTTTCACCACTAGAGTAGAAGAAGTAGCGTAGCCTCACGATATTGCAGTGGTCCAACTTTCGCATGATCTGTAGCTCTCGGTTCTACATAGGAACATTTAACAAAAGAATAGTGGGAAACGTCAAGGGTTTCTGATTGACCTGTAAGCACATTGATCTTTAGTACGCTCGTGATATGCGTTTGTTCAAGTACATTTCTGTTACCTAAAAAAAGAAACGTAGGCTACAATACCAATTTTCTCCCACAAACTAATATGTAAATGTTCCTTGTAAAATTACAAAGCAGTGTCCCTGTATTCAGACAAACAAGTAGCTACTCATAACATTAGTGGGAATTTACAAGACCAATCCAAAAATGGACATTCATATCACTATTATGTTAAACAAATTAGTGATAACAAATGTAAGTGATAACAATTTTAGACAGCAAAAACCCCCAAAGAAAACTCAGCATTACGGTCCATTAAAAAACAGCTTTCTATAAATGATTATGTGCTATAGCTTGGGGGGAAAAAAACAAATATGACTCTGGGTGACACGAAGCCTGTATGTCTTCAAGAGAATGGCCTCCATACCTTGAACCTCTTATCCTGCAGCACCTTCTTAATGGCCACCATCTCCTGGCTGTCGATGAGGCGCGCCTGGTACACCACACCGAAGGAGCCATTCCCGATCACCTTGATGTCCGTGTAGGACACCTCCTGTGGACGGTCGGGACCCTGCCCAGATGTGGCCACCACTGTAGTCACCTTCCCACTGTCCCCTGGGAAACAACGGTAAGTTGTGTTAACGACATCGTTGTCTTTTCAGATTTGAAATGGAGGTGATCAGTGTTGTGTTCATTAGGTATGAAACTGAAAACGGGAATGTATGCCTATTATCTGAACATTAAGAAAATAGGTTTTACTATGGTGTGTCAATGAACAAGGACATTGATGTTAATATAGCTCATTCTGGAAGTATTCAGACCCCTTGACTTTTTCCACATTGTTACATTATATAGCCTTGTTCTGAAATTTATTAAATAAATGTATCCTCACACACAAAAGCAAAAACAGGTTTTTAGAAAATGTGGGCAAATTTATAAAACCCCCCAAAAAAAACTTTACATAAGTATTCAGATCCTTTGCAATGAGACTTGAAATGGAGTTCAGATTCATCTTGTTTCCATTGATCATCCATGAGATGTTTCTACAACTTGATTGAAGTCCACCTGTGGTAAATTCAATTGATTGGACATGATTTGGAAAGGCACACACACACCTGTCTATAGAGGGTCCCACAGTTGACAGTGCATATCAGAGCAAAAACCAAGCCATGAGGTCGAAGGAATTGTCCATAGAGCTCCGAGACAAGATTGTGTCGAGGCACAGATCTGGGGAAGGGTACCAAAAAATGTATGCAGCATTGAAGGTCCCCAAGAACACAGTGGCCTCCATCACTCTTAAATGGAAGAAGTTTGTAACCACCAAGACTCTTCCTAGAGCTGGCCACCCGACCAAACTGAGCAATCGGGGGAGAAAGGCCTTGGTCAGGGAGGTGACCAAAAACCCAATGGTCACTGACAGAGCTCCAGAGTTCCTCTGTGGAGATGGGAGAACCTTCCAGAAGGACAACCATCTCTGCAGCACTCCGCCAATCAGGCATTTATGGAAGCGTGTCCAGATGGAAGCCACTCCTCAGTAAAAAGGCACATGACAGCCCGCTTGGAGTTGCCAAAAGTCAACTAAAGGACTAAGACCATGAGAAACAAGATTCTCTGGTCTGATGAAACCAAGATTGAACTCTTTGGCCTGAATGCCAAAAGTAATGCCTGGAGGAAACCTGGCACCATCCATACGGTGAAGCATGTTGGTGGCAGCATCAAGCTGTGGGGGATGTTTTTCAGCAGCAGGGACTGGGAAACTTGTCAGGATCGAGGGAAAGATGAACAGAGCAAAGTACATTAGAGCTCCTTGATGAAAACCTGCTCCAGAGTGCCCGGGACCTCAGACTTGAGCAAAGGTTCACCTTCCAACAGAACAACGACGCTACACACACAGCCAAGACAAGACAGGAGTGGCTTCAGGGCAAGTCTCTGAATGTCCTTGAGTGGCCCAACCAGAGCCCAAACTTGAACCCGAACAAACATCTCTGGAGAGACCTGACAATAACTGCGCAGCGACACACCCCATCCAACCTGACATTGCTTGAGAGGATCTGCAGAGAAGGTCACCAAATACAGGTGTGCCAATTTTGTATCGTCATACCCAAAAAGACAAGGCTGTAATCGCTGCCAAAAGGTGCGTCAAAGCACAAAGTAAAGGGTCTGAATACTTATGTAAATGTGATATTTCCGTTTTTTTATTTAAATATGCAAGAACTTCTGCTAGCCTGTTTTTGCTTCGTCATTATCGGGGTATTGTGTGTAGATTGATGGGGGGGCTATTTAATCCATTTTAGAATAAGGCCATAACAAAATGTGGAAAAAGTTAAGGGGTCCGAATACTTTTTTAAATAAAATGCAAACATTTATAAAAACAGTTTTGCTTTGTCATTATGGGGTATTGTGTGTTTGATGAGAATTATACTTGAATATGTTTTAGAATAAGGCTTTAACGTAACATAATGTGCAAGTCAAGGGGTCTGAATACTTTGAATGCACTGTATATGGTTCATTCCTACAGTTACTGCATCAGGAACTGTGATGGTCTTTTGAATGAATGTATGGCTAACATTAGTGAACCTAGTTTAACAATGTGACGTAAACAAGGGCTCAAGTTATAATAGGCCTTTACATTTCCAAAACAGGCAGCAGGCAGAGAAAATAATTGCTCAGCATAGGAAATAGCCCTACAGGGTCATGTTAAGGAGAAAATGTTTTAAACTGAGTGAAATAGTATCTAGACCTGTCCAATAAGATTGTTTGGCGTTGCAAAAATTGTTGCGCCAATGTCCTACTGAACAGAATCCAGGGCTCGAGTTATTAACTACCTCATGGTTGTTTAACCACTATAGTAACTACCTCGTGGTTGTTTAACCACTATAGTAACCGCCTGCCTTGTCGGAAGATGAGAAAAATACATGCTTTACTGTCAAATTCCGAGGCTATTTGTGCTCCTTTGAACATCTTTTGACCTGCGATTACTCAATAGGCCCATCCTCGAGCTCATCCATTACACTTGAACGCAAACAAGTGTTTGGTGGCCTGGATCAGAGAGTTCTCTGAGGCAGCCTCTAATTTTTGCAGAATTTGGGGAAAACAAAGTAGCCTATCTATTCTGGCCCAAGTTAACACACAGTCAAAAATGGTTGATCAAAGCGGAAATGCCGCGGTATCTGCATTGAATAGCAATCGAGTGGAGGGCATACATTTCCTGATTCTACTTTGTTCATGTTTATTTGCCACTAGTCTGAATCTGTGCCTAACAGTAGGCAGTTCAAAATTGCGCAGATTGAAAATGTGCCAGCCTGAATGCGCGTGATGCGCTGTTCCAAATTGTCAAAGTAGGGGTTTTATTAGGGTTTAAGGTCATGAAAAGTCATGGAGGTTTGTTTCATCAGTTTTATGTAATTAATGAAGGCACACATACATATTATCAATCACTTAATCTACATAATCAGCAATCATCGGAATGACCCGTAATTGTGTGTGTGCGCCAGTGGGCTGTTGCCAGAGGAGAGAGAGCGTGACATTTCAGTAGCAGGTATAAAATAACTAGACAGCGAATTCAAAACTTGTCGCATTTCTCGCTAGTTAACTATAGCTAAACTAAGCATTAATTGTCGTTGTCCTCTTCCCACTGGCAACGTTGGAATGCTGAGATTCTCCTCTATTAAACAGCAGCCATGTAATTGCAACAACTTTCAAAATATTCTAATGACAAATAACTTGCTGTGCATAGATCTCGCGTGATACATTCATATTTTAGCCTTATATAAAACATGTCTAGTTAGATACCTTGCTTTGAAGTAGCCTACCTTATCCATTTGACCCCTGATTCATTGAATGAGGGAATACTTTTCTAAAGACAAAAAGTATTTGGTTGTAATGTTGCAATATTTTATATCAAGGGTGGCAAACATCCTCCTTTTTGTTCACTTTGTAGCCTAAACAACAGCTCAACAGGACCTTGATAAGCAGACCTGGGTGTTTCAGGGCCAGAACAAAAGCCAAGCCTACACACCCAGGAGCTCTCCAAATGGAGGTGTGACTGACAGTGCAGTTCTACTTTGTGGGGGTTAAGTGCCTTGATCAAGGGCCCAACGGCAGGAGATGGTAGGCCTACATAGGATCAGGCACCTTTGTGTCAAAGCTTGCTTTTTCCATGTAGGCTATAATAATAGTCATGACAATTTGGTTAAGTCATGGAGAGAAATGGTAAATGTTTTTGAACCCTTAACAGTAAATCAGGAAGTCTACAGCATAACGTTATTTGTGAACATAGTCTAATGGACAGACTAGGAAAATGACCGCTCCTGCACTTCTTTCATCAAGTCAAGCACTGAGTTAGAAGTTACTATAAGACAAAGACACAGCATTTCTCTCATGTGGCAAAAACTCAACAGCGGGCGCTCGCCACTAGGCACAATACACAGGTTGGCTACGCTACACTCTTAAAGTAGCCGAAACAATTTTTGAAGGGTCCTTTTAATAACCTAATACGATTACCAAACATGTTCCAACGCCTTAAATTGCAAAAACTTCAATAGGTAAATATTTTAAAACGTGTATTTTTCCATATACAGATAAGGTGTCTGTTTGAATAAAATCAACTTTGTAGGCTACGGAGCTTGTCTGACACTAAACACCGTCATTAAAAATTAAGACAAATTACTAAAGAGGGAGTCAGACATCAATATAGCCTAACAAGATGGGGGGGGGGGGGGGGACTAGACTTACACTCTTGCTCCCACTGCCGCTAGCAGATTCTGCCAATCTGCCGTTACACTCCTGAAGTTGCCGGTAATAGGCTACGCCAGCAGCGGTCGGCAACCGTTTCCATTTGGAGTGCCAAGTTATCATTCCATTTCTACTGATCTCCGTACCCGTTATGATTTTCATATGCACATTGTCATGGAACAGTTGCATTTCATTTATAATAAAGTCTTCATATCTCAAAACCAATGTCATGTGGTTAAATCTAAATGATCTAAAAAGTAACTTCTATTCCTATTGCCAATGTAAAAAAAAAATGGCTAACTAAAGCCAACAAATAAAAACATTGCAGCCTGCAGGTAGAATTGGCTACACATGGCCTGTCTGCAAGGAACTTGAAACATTGTATAACTTGGCCCAAAGCTCATGCTAGCAAACTTGCAACATTGTATAAAATATTATGGGCCCTCAGTTTCCCAGGTGCCAGTGAGCTCAGGACAGACACAGCTGTAAGCTATTTGCCCAAGGGATAAGAAGTAATCAGGTAGGCCTATTATCTTTTTTTTTCCTGAAAGGGAGAGAGCTGGAACGATGTTTCAAACAGGCTACGTTGAGGAGCTATTGTCATTCTGAAATGGAAGTAAAAACAGATTTTGTTTGTTTGAGGCAAATAATAAATTACTTTGAGAAGCTCCACAGTGATGGTGAGTTAAGACAATCAGAAATAGTATCAGATCTCCAAATGGGTACATTTACAGGCCTCCATTTGTGCACAGGTCAGGTAGCCTAGGACTACTTCTATGCGTAATCAGGTGCGTGTTCTTACTCAAGACTGACAGGAGCGCTTCAAACAAAAGACAAGGAATAAATTGACAACTCGTAAATGGAATAAAATAACTTCTCACAAGTGTAGCCTAGGTTGTGCGCTCTGCAAACAACGTGTCCACTCTTATGACAACGGTAACTAACAATATATTGAATGCATTAACAGAAATTCCAGTAACCAAACAAACATTGCAGATTAGAAATTATGGGAATTAAATGGTAGGCTAAATGTACTACTGGTGTGCCTCTGCAATGGATTAGTCCACTGAGACAGGAGTGAATCAGACAGGTGTCTCGTGTGCCATACATTTTTTGCATACATTTTCCACTGCTCGACAAAAAAAAAATCTTGGGTCGACTAACTGCCTGTTGACCAAACAATCGACTAAATGGGGTCAGCCCTACCTACCACTCAAGATATTATCAGTGTTGCGACAAATGGCTTCTGGCTATGAAGCGCCAGTTGCCCTCAGATTCAGGACTTGCAGTGCCCACTTCAAACATTCAGATGTGTATAAAAACTGTTCAATACCTCTGGGATGCTAATCGAAGACACATAACCTGAAGTCAGATGCAGTACACTCCATCTTCGACTATTCGGGTTACAGTGTTGGAAACCAATATTCGGGTTACAGTGTTGGCAACCAATATGAGAAGGGTGCAAATTGCAGCATGCAAATCGGGGCGTTCCTGCATGTGGGCATTCTTCCATCTGCAGGAACCCCTCTAAACTTCTATTGGTCTATTTTTAAGCTAGGACAGGCGCGAATTGGGGCGCTCCAGTACAGTAGGTAGCGTTAATGCACTAACGGATGCCAGCCACCGATAAACCCCACAGAAGAATGGGGGGCAACAACGGTAACTAGCCGTGCACCGGTAAGCAATGTCCTACGTCTGCACCTGTCGGGGACTGTTTTCCCGCAGTTCTGTTAACGGCGGCGAGGGCGGGGGGAATCAATGGGATAGAATGGCGCCGGAGGGGATGACCAGGCCCAAATTTCAGACATTTGTATGAAGAGGAGACGCCTTTACAGAAGTCGAAGCGCCAGATGCCTGGAGAGACAGCGTCGGTGAGTGGACAATCCGCCTTTACCCTCCGTTCTACTAGCGAAAGTGAAATCACTGGATAATAAACTGGATGAGCTCCGTTCGAGACCATCCTATCAATGGGATATTAAAAACGAATATTCTGTTTCACAGAGTCGTGGCTGAACAAGGACATTCCGTGCACCGGCAAGACAGAACAGCATCCTCCGGTAAAGATCGGGGTGTGGTGGGTCTGTCAACAGCTGGTGCGATCTCTAATATTAGGGAAGTCTCTAGGTTTTGCTCGCTTAACCTGCCTCATGATATGCTGTAGACCACATTATTTATCAACAGAGTTTATCAATATTCTTTGTAGTTGTCTACTTACCACCACAAACTGATGCTGGCACTAAGACCACACTCAACGAGCTGTATAAGGCCATAAGCAAACAAGAAAATGGTCAACCAGAGGCGGCACTGCTGAATGAGGTAAAATGTAAATCCGTTTTATCAAATTCCTACAAGCATGTCACGTGCGCAAAAAAATACAGTACTGTCTCATCGCTGCAAATCCCGTACAGACTCGGGAGAGGCGAAGGTCGAGAGCCATGCGTCCTCCGAAACACAACCCAACCAAGACGCACTGCTTCTTGACACAATGCCCACTTAACCGGGAATCCAGCCACACCAATGTGTCAGAGGAAACAGTACACCTGGCAACCGTGTCAGCGTGCAAGCACCCGGCCTGCCACAGGGGTCACTAGAGCGCAATCGACAAGGACATCAATGCCGGCCAAACACTCCCCTAACCCGGCGACGCTGGGCCAATTGTGCGCCGCCCTATGGGTCTCACGGTCGTGGCTGGCTGCGACAGATCCTGGACTCGACCCAGGATCTCTAGTGGCACAGCAGGCAACTGCAATGCAATGCCTTAGACCACTGCTCCACTTGGGAGGCCAGCTTAATTTATAAGTGTATCGACGAGGTTGTCTCCAGTGACCGGACGCACATATCCCAACCAGAAGCCATGGATTACAGGCAACATCTGCACTGAGCTAAAGGTTAGAGCTGATGCTTTCAAGGAGCGGGACACTAATTCTGACGTTTTAAGAAATCCTGCAACATCCACAGACAAACCATCAAACAGGCAAAGCGTCAATACAGCACAGCTCCGCCGCTTGTCGGATGTGGCAGGTCTTGCCACAGGTCTTGCAAACTAAATATCACGAATTACACAAGGGGAAACCCAGCCACGAGCTGCCCAGTGACACAAGCCTACCAGATGAGCTAAATGCCTTCTATTCTCATTTCGATGCACGCGACACCATGAATGAGAGCACCAGCTGTTCCTGGATGACTGTGTGATCATTCTCCATAGCAGATGGATAGCAGAAGACCTTTAAAACAGGTTAACATTCACAAGGCCGAGGGCCAGACGGATTACCAGGATGCATACTCAGAGCATGTACTGACCAGCTGGCAAGTGTCTTGACTGACACTTTTAACCTAGCCCCGACCCAGTCTGTAATACCCACATATTTCAAGCAGACCACCATAGTCTGTGCCCAAGAACGACAAGGTAACCAGCCTAAATGCCTACCGCCCCATAGCATTCACATCAGTAGCCATGAAATGCTTTCACCTTCATCCCAGAAACCATGGACCAATGGTCCATGACAATCTTTATGCACTCCACCCTGCCCTTTCCCACCTGGACAAAAGGAACAACTGTGTGAGAAAGCTGTTTATTGACTACAGCTCAGCATTCAACACCATAGTGCCCTCCAAGCTAATTACTAAGTTAACCCTATCACTGAACACCTCCCTCTGTAACTGGATCCTGGACTTCCTGACGGGCCACCCCCAGGTAGTGAGGGTAGGCAACAACACATCCGACCCCCTCATTTTATTAGAAATGTTTGCGCTGACTCTCTTGCACAGGGTTGATGTAAACTCACTGGACTCTAACCACACGCACACTACAATGACCCACCATAACACACATATTCCTTCACATACTCTGCTGCTACTCTTTATTATCTATGCATGGACACTTTACCTCTACATATTACCTCGACTAACCCGTACGTACCACTGCACATTGATTCTGTACTGTATATAGTCTCGTTATTGTGTTACTATTTTTTCCCTTTAGTTTATTCCGCCAATTGTACTTTACCACATTTTTATGCTTAGGGGGGGTAGGAGATGCCCACATGGACTAACACCCCGAACTGCTGGCTGCAATTGCACACCAGAGGCCAATACAGCAACGAGCACCTCTGTTCGATGTGGGAAGAGAGCGTGAAGACGTGCTAGCCAGTTAGTGGAAAGAGAGGTAAGGTCCACAGCCCACCTGTAGCTAGATTACAGAAAGATTATAGCTAAATAACTGATGCTGTTTTCATGCTCACATTCATTTCAAATCTAGTTATCAAACAGAAAGAGAAAGATTTGCTCTCTCATAGCAGCTAGCTCGCGGCAGTATTATTAGCTGGATCGATGCTCGTCACTGCAATTCTATAGCCCAGCTGTCCATATAGCGCACACTATTCAACAACAACAGACTGCCACGGTGGAGGATGAATTGCACTAACAAAGTGTCTTGTTTACACTGAAAACTCCTGCTGCAATGTAGTAGGATTTCAAAGTCTAGATCAATCAGCCCAGAATTGATTTCACTACTGAACCTTCCAAATATGCCATTTCATTTCACCAAAATGCTTTGACCTCAAGATTCATAATTCTCACCATGTAATTGTTTTGTACATTAGAAGCTACTAAGCCCCAGCTAGGCTATAGCCTACACTATTGCAGCTAACCCCACATTTCTTATCTTCCCTCTCAACTGCCTGAGGGGGCCCTCTACCTGACTGTATGAGGCCACCCCCTCCCACCTTGCTTGGAGCCTGTCCTTTGTCCTGCCCTTCTGCCACCTTATTTCAAATGTGTTCAGAAGTTATTCTGTACAATGACCATCTTTGATCGTTTTTCTCCATTGATGTGATTATAACCCATTAGCTACCCCCCCAAGTGGTGACCTGGGATAACCTCACCCTTGAGACCACACCTAAGAGTTGAATTATTTTCCATAACTTACACACCGATCAAGGCTCTACGCTGAAACATGTGTTTTCTGTGGTCTACACATAATAAAGACCTTTATACTTAAAAAAAAAAAAACAAGACTGGACCTTGGATTCCTCAAACCATCCAACACTCGTGTTGGCCTGTGCCATGTCATGTGCTTGTTTGACAAGACAATACTATCACGTGATAAGATTTCAGTGTTCCACAAATAAACAATGTTTACTTAGTTGCATTTTCTATCAGTTATCACAATACTCTAATCAACTAGAGTAACAGGAGTAAATATACTCTAGTTTAAGGTAGGTTTCAACATGGCTATTTACCTAATTAAACACACTTTGCTGCTGACAGACGGTATTAGAGACATCTAAACTCTAAGGGGAAATATGGTGTGCTTCCTAAGAAATGTACAGGCGAAAATACAATAAACAGTGACATGGAACGCAACTTACTGTTCAATAACGCACACGAAAGGAACCACTCATTTATCAGTCAGGAGTGCCAATAACTTATGTCACGTTCAAAACATCTTTCTGACCTGAAGAACACTGATGTCATGCCTTCACCTTATTCCCTTCCCCAAGTTCCCAGTCGTCTTCAAAGCACCATTAGTTCTTTACAATAACTATGAACCGGTTCTGGCCTGAGTAGAAGGTACTCACGTGTGCACTGTGTGGGAGAGAGGCCACACATACAATGAGAACAGCTTGAGAGAGGCAGCCTTTCATACACACTCTATAGGGAACAAAATGGTGGTGGTGGAATAAATTAAACCACAAGACATTTATCATCGATAAATGAGACAAGCAATTGTTATTGTTATTCATTACAGTTTACTACAGTAAAGAAAATGTAATGTAGGCTGCATGAGCACATCAAATGT